>NC_080048.1:1087329-1379829 GCF_026212465.1 Amaranthus tricolor | reverse complement strand
TTAATCATTGACTTCTTCCAAAGTTGTTTTTACTGGGAACATAAATTGGGGAAATATTTTGCTCTATTTTGACCATGTATAGAAATTAGAATCAATCAGTTGGGGCACAATTACTTCTTGAATAAATTGAATTTTTTGTCTTATTCTCTATTCATATCTTCTTGGAGATTATGCTGGTTGTTTATTTGCTTCTTTTTTTTATGCTTGTTTGGTTCATGCAGACATTCGAACAATGATTTTTTTTTTTCGCTAGGCCATTTAGAGAACGTTTGTAGAAGCATGTTCAGTCAAATGCTATTTTGTTTCCTAGTTTCCTCCAGTGTGTTTGCGTTTAAAAGATATTGAAGCTGCTTCCTGATCACTTTATATTGATATCATTTTTACGTACTGTTTATGTAACACTTTTTCAGGTTCTGATGGAAGTAGTTTTAACAGCAGTGTAGCTGACAAGCAAGTAGGTCCACAACGCCTCTTTCTTAATATTGTCGATTTCTGTTATTGTCCTATATTCAGTTTATTTTTTAGCCATCTGCTTGAACATCTTTTCTGGTATTCTGAAATGTATAAGTATTCGAATTGGATGCAAGCGATGTAGTCTCACTGCTTTAATTTTGAAAACATTCTTTTGGATACCCTTATTTTACCCATGTCTATTATGATGGACAGTGTAGTTATTATTTCAAAGGAAGTAAGAGCATAGTGAACAAGAGGCGTTTTCCTCTTTGTTTTGCATTTTTGGTATGCCGTTTAGTATATACCTTGTTTTAGGCTGCAGAGGGTAAAAAGGACAGATGCAAGTGGCGGAATTAGGAAGTTTTTAGAGGGGCTAAATTTTTTTAAATGGTGGAAGGGGACAAGGTTTTAATTTATATAAAATTTTGAAGTTGGGGAGATAGAGTCTCTTGCTAGACCACCCCTTCACCCTAGGATCCATAATACAAAAACACGGTCGCGTCGTACTGTACCTTATCGTCCGTGTTTTGTATAGGGTTTCAAATTTACCGAACGCAAAGGTGCAAAAAAAATTTCGTGTTAGGCTGGTTCAAGGGATCTCTCAATTTCGACCTATATTTGGCAGCACGACAACTGCATCACTCTCGTTACCGTATAAGCATGTCGTTACCGCAACCATCGCTTCGATCGAAACAAAATAATGTTTTGATCGGATGACTGTCTCTGTGTGTTAATTTAGTGATCTCCAAAATCCAGGGTGCAGAATTTTTGTGGTACAAGTATTCTTGTGACATATTGTTCAACTTTGTGGAACTTTTAGATGTGACAATGTTCTTTAACGACCAATTTAAATATTGAATATAGCCTTTTTGTGTTTATATCTTGCTTGTTAGAGATACACTAAAATGTTATATAGTAGAGCTACATGAACTTTGTGCTATAAAGAAGATGAGTATTGGACATATGGACAAGTCTTGGACATGTTCTGTTACCAGTGAGATGTTTTTCATATTAAGAGTACAAAGATTTCCTATTGTGTTTTATGCTCTGTTTCTTCCATGGAAAATTTCAGCAGCCTGATGACTCTTCCTAGGCCTTTACTTTAAATATTTAATGCTATTTCTGATGATACTCTCTACAGCCATCGTTTTCTCCTTGTTCATCTTCTCTCTCAATTTATATATTGGGCCTAGGTAAGAAAAATGTAGACTGTTAATACAGTATCAGTTATAATTTATAACCATTTTAGAAGCTCCAACTGTTCTAACTGTTGGAGCATTTTAAAGGAAAGTATTATAACATAAAGTAAGAGAGAACTTGTTGATTACAGAAACTTTAGTCTTTAATTTCTTTTCAGCAATTGGTGTTATGATCCTCTCAGTGTGTTTTTGGGAAGGATAATAGTGGTTTTGTTTTATAGAGGATCTTTTTTTGATAATGTTTTATAGAAATCTCATGTTCAGTTTACCCTTATAAGACGCTGCAGCTCAATTTCACTGCACACTGGTTTTTTTGAATATTGGAAGACAACTTCTGATATATTTCATAATTTTTAACAGGCTGAGCTTGAGACTGTTGCCAAAATAACTCATGAAAAAGGCAAGAAGAATGACACAGGAGAAGCAAAGTAAGGAGTATGACTGGAGATATTTTTTTTATAGTGATCTGGTTCAATTAATTTGTTTTGATGCACAAGAATGTATTGAATAAGAAATGGTGACTTTGGCCTATAAATTGATACTCTTTGGCTTGCAGTGGAACAAAAGCCTTCCAAATTCAAGATGTTTTTACTTTGGATAGTGAAGAATCTGATGATATGGCAACTTTGATAGATAAGAAGGTGCTCTAAAAGTAGATGTTTCCATGTTCTGAACTACTTAACTATGAATTCTTTGAGATCATTCAGAAAATAGTTTTGACCACCTCTTGTTACATTGTTCTCCTGCAGGATAATGTATTTGTGATGTCTAACAAGAAATCAAAATATCCCATCCTTCAAGTCGATTTCAGGTATTAAAGCAATGTCTCAAATAATTGTCAACCATAGTCACCTATTTGTGCTTTTCTTCCGTTATGAAGTCTTATAATACCAAATTCACTGTCTTTGCTGAAGTGGTTGTTAATGTTTAAGATGTGAATAACACTAGAGCTTTCCTGTTTCATTGATTTGCATATGTGACAGGTTAATATCAGATTTGGTTTTGCTGATTGTTTCTGCTGCAGTTGGTGGGATCATCTTTTCATGCTTGGGACAACCGGTATTTATTAATACACTGTTGTTTAAGTGTGGTTTCTGCTTCTTATGTTAATCTTGTTGCTTAGGTTATTATTGTGCAAGGCTTATGTAGTTATGTTGCATCATACTTGCTTGTTGTTTTTGGCTTTAGAAGATGAATTTGCCTGCATTATTGTTTACTTGATTGTGTAGTTTGAAGTTTATGGCCTTCACAATCAAATGCAGGTTATTGTTGGCTACCTCCTTGCGGGTTCAATGATTGGTCCAGGAGGTCTCAAGTTTATCAGTGAAATGGTTCAGGTGTGTGACATTCCCATGCTTTATTGTTTGTCACAAATTGTTTAGTGTTTATCTTATGAATATTTTCTTCCCTTACTCAGTTTATGTGGTTTTTTTTAATCAATCTTTTTAATTTACTTCTTACTGTACTCCATAGAGGAGAATTTCGAATACGTTGTACTGTTTAGAAAAAACTCTGTTTTACAACAGTGAAAAGTCTTACACTATTTGTTTTGGGGTGGGGGCCTGGGTGTGGGTGTGGGGTTGGGGTTGGGGTTGGGGTTTGGACTTGGGGAAACTGGAGGAGGAAGAACTGCTTGAATATTTAGTTTTATGGTTTATGGGGGTAAAAATGTGGTAATAGTCGCGATCCCGGTAATGGGACGGTGATGTGGTAACAAGAGTGATACAGTTTTTGTAACGCCTAAATATCGGTCGAATCATAAGAAATCCCTTGATATGGCCCAACGGTTTTTTTTACACCTTTACAACGCAGGAAATATCGGTTTGTTTGTTTTGAAAATTTTTATGACACGGGCGATGCGATGCGACCTCTTTTTTACAATTATGTCGTGAATGGAAAGATCTTTATAACATATGTGGCTCTTTTTAACATTTGTCCAGCATCCGTAACTGATATTTCTTCCACAAAATTTAAGGGCCGTTCCGAAACAATCTCTTATTATAAGGGTAAGGTTTCGTACATTCGACCCCCAAACCTCACGTGGGTGGGAGCCCCTTGGCATTAGGGTAATAAAATGTTTATAATAGTTTGATGCTTGCTTTAGATAGCTCCATCAATTGTGTCTAGTTTGACTTCTGAATTCAATATTATTTTAAATATGGTTTCTTTTTTAATAGGTTGAAACTGTTGCCCAATTTGGTGTTGTGTTCCTTTTGTTTGCTTTGGGATTGGAATTTTCCATGACGAAGGTAAGGTTATTCAGCCTTTTTCTATAGTTTTCCTGTACTTTTATTTCATTTCATGTTATTTTGGATTTTTTTTTTTGGATAATGAAGTAGCTCATTGAAAAGGATGACAGTCTAGATATTGAAAAACTTAAAAGAAATTTTGCATATCCATATAATTGGTTCAATTTACAAAGTTGTTATATGTCCGAAGCCGTGTTGACTGTGTTTCAATGCAGCTCAGAGCAGTAGGGACTGTTGCTGTTTTTGGAGGAATGCTTCAGATCATTGTATTTATGTTTTTGTGTGGCATTACTGCGATGGTAAAAATATTCAGCTTCTACAGTTGCTTTTTTTTGAATATTTTTTGAGGTTTTAGCTTTACATGATGGCTGTTGTCGCTAAAAAGTAAAATTCTTTGTGCAGATCTGTGGTGGAAAATTGTCAGAGGGTGTGTTTGTGGGTTCTTTTCTATCGATGTCGTCAACAGCCGTGGTATATGTTTTTGCCCTTTTTCTGCTGACTGAGTTCATTTTTCTGAAATGTGTGTATTCCTTACTTCACAATGTTCTGTTATCTTCCTCAGGTGGTGAAGTTTCTAATAGAACGAAATTATAACAACGCCCTACATGGTCAAGTTGCTATTGGCGTACTTATCTTTCAGGTTGGATAACTTAGCTTAAGTGGTGACTGCCAACTAGTTATTGATACAGTCATTTATTCTTCTATCTTGTGGTATTTCAGGATTGTGCTGTGGGGTTACTCTTTGCATTGCTCCCAGTGATAGGTGGTAACGGTGGTATTCTAAAGGGCATTGTGTCAATGGGTAGATTGTAAGTTTTTTGTGCAATATGCAATCTCTTTTACTTTTGACTTCCAAAACTATGTTTTAACTTCTTAGGTAAAAACGTTTGGTTTCAATGCCTAGGCCTTGTGATGCTTATTGTTTTCTTTCTTCTTAACTGCGACGCTTTTACTTTCAGATTGGTGATCTTGTCTCTTTACCTTACTACTGCATCTGTCTTAACATGGTCATTCATACCCCGTTTCCTAAAGTTGATGATACAGCTGTCATCTCAGGTGAGTGATCGTAATCTATATACTCTTGGTAAATTTTGAAAGCTTGCTAACTCCTGAGCTGCCATGATTAGTTACTAATTGTAGTTAACTATCATTTTAGTCGATTTTAATTGAGAGGAATCATATACCCTGAAGGGTACACTTGAAACCTAAAAAGTTCGTATGCACGTGAAATTTTTTGAATGTTACATTCTGGCTTGGAGTAAGTACGACATTTTTGTCCTCTTTTGGCATAAGTCCGGACCTCCAACTCTCAACTTCTCAAAAAGACCAGAATTGAATAGGGTCTTCCTGGACAACCATGAAACCTAAATGTTGACTAGCACTTGTAGGGGAGAAGTTTTTGTGTGAGAATGGAAAATTTGTGGGGCAGATTTATGTATGGTACTCGTAATTCAGCCTTGCCCTACTACCCTCTACCATACTCCCTCTGTCTAAAAAGGTCGTAGTTCTTACATTTTGCAGAAATTTAAATTGAATCGGAGGATATCAGTGGTGGATGAAGTAAAAGAGGGGATTAAGGATTTGATACCACAGGGTGACAAATAGATCTCTCATTTTCTCTTCCGTCTCACATTACCCATAGGCTACAAGAGTCTGTGGCTGTTTGAGTTTTATCTCTGTTGAATTCATTGTGCAACAATATCGTCTGCATCAGCACATAGTAACTGCATTGTAAAGGTCTTTGAGCTTAATTCGACCACAATATAGGCCAAGACAATCACGAAACCGTCCACATTGACTGGAAGTCAATTTGTACTGCCCGCATTAGAGACCTTGCATAATATTGGAAGGTGCATCCTACATTAAAGTGGAGTCCATTGGTCCTGAACCAGTTAGTCATATGTACCATGAAGCATTACATCTATTTTTATGAATTAACTTTTAGTAGGCTATGAAGAATGGTGGGTACTCATCTAGCATCATAAAAGTAGAATTGATTAGAAATCCGGTTGATTTTTTCTATACCCTTTAGCGTTGTCTGTTTAATGATTGGAGGAGTACTATCTATGTTAATAAACTTCTTTGATGGTTATACAGAATGTAAACGGGTATTAGTGTTCATAAGCTCAGAGTTCCTTCATTTGTTCTTGAAGAAAAATAGCCTTGATTAAAAATAAGAAGGCAGCATTGGATTTCTGTCTATATAATACTTGTTGGGGAAAATTTTTAAGGTTGCAGTGGGGCCAAGATGCAATTGGTTATTTCAAGGGCATGTTGCAAAAACAAATAGCACAAAAGGTAATTAGATATTGATGGTGAAAAACTGTAGAAAGCAGCATAGGCCGTAGAAACTTCAAATGGGAAGGTAAGGTGTAGAGATGGGAAAAGAAAATAGTATAATGGGATGCTAAAAGCTAATCAGAAGCTAATTTTATGTTTCATCTATCAAATTTGAAAAGTGGATTTGGTCATTAGGATGGAGATTGTATCTTAGGTATCAATTGTTAGCCGAAAAGAGAAATATATACAATTTGTGGGTCATGTTTAATATATTAAAGGGTTTTGTACATGCAGATGTTAATAGAAATGGTTGATTAATGAGCTTAGGTGTTAAACCTTTGGGTTTGAATTGTTCGTGTTAGTAAACAAAGATGTGCGGCGCTTTTAATAAGCTGATTAAGAGCAATCTTTTGAGTTACTGGTTAATGCTGGTGGAAGCATTGGAAAGTTTACAAAATTTAACATGTTAGGCATTAGTAGCACTGTAGCAGGGAATTTAAATGTAATTATCTTCAATCTGAATGGTAGTCTGTGTTCCTTGTCTACGTGGCTATCTGCTTGCTCTTTCCCAGCCATTTCCATGATATATTTTCTTCTTTGTTATTAAAGCTAGAGTTCTACACTGGACAAAACATTATCTTACCCGAGACATTATCTTATAATCATACATGTTTGCATTCTTTTAATTTCTAGTGTTTTATGTTTGTTGATTTTTTCAAAACTTCTTCTATTTAAGCTTTTTGATTGGTCATTATAATTTTCCTTTTCAGACAAATGAACTTTATCAACTTGCTTTGGTGGCATTCTGCTTGTTATCTGCTTGGGTAAGTGCTCTCAGCTGTTTCATACATCTTTTGGTTGAAGACTTAAAGTTGGGAGTTTAAGTAAAGAACAATAGTATTTGTGGCACATTATAACTATAACTTTTAAGGGGTGATTTGGTAGTTATTTTTGAAGGTTTGAAAATGGAATCAAATAAGCAAATCCATTACCTAATATTTGTTTTGGTTGTATGCGTAATGTTTCCATTACTTTCCCATAAGTGATTCCTATACTTTGATACAACTGTGGCATGGGAGGTAACAAATCAACAAGCAAACTCATCTTCCTGATCTCCTATCTCATCATTATCTGTCCCGTGATACCAACTGCTGCATTTTTCTTTTGTTCTGATTGTGTATCCTCAATTCCCCATTCTCCTCATCTCCACTCTCAACATTGTCTCAAATTCTATAGAGCCTAATTTGTACCCTAATCCCCCTTTATACTAAACAATTAACAATAATATACTTAACAATATCATTAGTACTCTTTAAGCTTTCTCATCCCATTTCATTTCCATTTCTCCACCAAACATTTCTTAAGTGAGAGATAGGTCTTTAGGATAAAATACTCTGCTTCTTTGATTTCTTAGAACTAGATGACTGAAACAATGATGAAACTCAGAGCTAATGTGGCCTTTATATTTCAAATAGTTTGGGATGGTTGAATATAAGCTTTGTATTAATGTCCTGTTTATGGTCTTCCAGTGCAGTGATAAGCTGGGTCTTAGTCTTGAATTGGGATCATTTGTTGCTGGGGTCATGATATCTACAACAGACTTTGCACAGCACACTTTGGACCAGGTAATGCTTCCTGACCAGA
Source organism: Amaranthus tricolor (assembly GCF_026212465.1). Lineage (NCBI taxonomy): Eukaryota > Viridiplantae > Streptophyta > Magnoliopsida > Caryophyllales > Amaranthaceae > Amaranthus > Amaranthus tricolor. The sequence continues at coordinate 1,372,004 of NC_080048.1, read as the reverse complement.
TTTTTGATTTATGTAATACATGTTCAAATTCTAATGTTTTAGATCATGCTTAACAAATAATTACCTCAATTATCCAACAACTTATGCAGGTGGAGCCTATCCGCAATCTATTTGCTGCTCTTTTCCTTTCCAGCATTGGGATGCTTATACGCGTGCAGTTTCTTTGGAATCATGTGGACATTTTGGTTGCGTCAGTTATTCTGGTTGTAGTGTTTAAGACATCGGTTACAGCTGTAGTAACCAAGGCATTTGGTTACAGTATCAGGACTTCCCTTCTTGTAAGTTTGCTTTCTGACGCTCCAATTTATTATAGAAAATGGAATACTTCCCATAAATGACTTTTTTTCTATTTACTGTAAACAGGTTGGACTGTCACTTGCTCAGATTGGAGAATTTGCTTTTGTTCTCTTAAGTCGTGCCTCTAATCTCCACCTTATTGAGGTATTCTCTTTCTTTAGTTTCTAATTCATTATAGCTTCGAGCCTTTGACTCTTTAGCATTATATTTTGAAACAATATGTTTGGCCTTGATCTTGGCACATGCGGCTGGAAAGTGTTGATGGATGTGAGGAAATCTAACTACTTCTTGTTCATTATTCTTTGTGGAACCTGCATTTTCCCCAACATCACTTTATGTTTACATAGTAGGATTTTTCCAGGATTGTATGTAATGTTGAGTGTGTTTTCTAGAAAACTTTGCTCATTAACATTTGGGAAACTTCTGGTGTCCTGTAGAGGCATTCTCATTATCCATGCTATATTATTAAAAAATAGACCAAGTTGTGTTGCATCTGTTTGAATATTATCTTATTTTTGGATGGTGGTTGAAAATCTCAAGTACAATGGTGTCACTGGGAAGTATTCTGGACCTGTGAAAGGCCTTTCTGGAATTAAGTGCTGTCTCTGATTGTTTATTCAATTATTTTAGTTATTGAAGCAGACTTGTTTTTTACTTGTTGGTCTTGGCTGTCAAGAGTAAGGCTGCATAGAATTTAAATTAGTCAACTCATAGCAATGAAGTTGTCCATGCATGTGTGTGTCTGGTAGCTTGACTTATGAATCTTGTTCATCGTTCTCGTTGCCTCACTTGCTCAGTATTATCTTTGTCCATTACGCCTTTTAGTTCTTTTATCTTTAAGTGCATCAACTTAACTATTTAAGCTTGTTCATTTCATCTTATTCTAACGGCCTTTTGGGGTTGGTTTGCTTAACATTTCAGTAAAACTGTCACGTTTCATCTTCTGGCTTGCCTTGCATTGTTATGTATTTATTTACAATTTCAATACTGACTTCAATATTAAATTTTTTTATCTATGTACAGGGAAAAATGTATCTTCTTCTACTTGGAACCACTGCCCTTAGCTTGGTAAGATTTTTCTATTATGTACCGCTTTTCCTAGTAATTCTTTTTTTATTGTGTGGTTAAAAAATTGTTTAGCTTTTACAACATGTATTTACAACCATCTTTTTTCTAGGTTACCACTCCTATCCTATTCAAATTGATGCCTGCTTTGACACATTTGGGAGTTCTTATGCATTGGTTCCCTTCGGAGAGCAGCATACAGAATGAGGTCTTTCCTTCTCTCTACACAATTGCTCCCTTCAGTTGCTTTGTGAATCATGAAATACAGTCCATTGTCTAGTGCCACTGGTCATATGCCATTTTTTGTCCCATATGAATATTTTGATAAAATTTACCTGATAATAATAACATAAGCTTTGAAATTAGTTTTTCGACGTAGAAGTACTAAAATAGAAGGGGTATGAGTTTCATGTTTCAAACATGAATTATTCCCATTTTTTCCGAATGTTATGCTATTGGATGACATCCTAGTTTGATGAGAATGTTTTTTATTCATTCGGAAGTGCGTGCACATAGGGTTATGTATGTCTCTTATATGATGCTGCATCAGTTGGCGCTCTAAAATTTTATATAGATAGAAAGTCGCAAATTTCTTTTGTTAAGCTTTCTAGTTTATTGTGCTTTTATAATAACACATGACATTAGAGTTCATAGCTTCTGAAGGCCACTATGAGCTCATATATCATTCAGCTACAAGTCTGAATTGTCCAATTATAGTTAGGTATTACTAGCTTTCAGTTTCTCCTGGCGATTTGCCAAAAGAAAGAGAACATTTCCTTTTAATTGACCTTTTAATGACCATCCTGGTATGTTGAGGCTCATGTATTGATTACCTTGTCTTGATTGCTTTGATTCAACTCGAGTAGAATCTGCACCTTTCCTGTAGATAACCTTGTAAGAGTAACATACAATTAAGACAATTTGTTTTCTTCAACACACTTTCGTCATGTATGTCCATATGATAGAGCCAAAGGTCTATAGTCTTTGATTTTGAATTACATGGAATATAGTAAAATGACCACATTCCTCTGACCCTCTCTCTGGAGGGGTTACGGGTATCGATCGTCCGTTACTTTCCCTCACCCTGTTTTAGAGCGGGACATTGGGTTGATGATGATGACAGTAAAATTACTTATTAAATCATTGGGCACTTCTTATTCATGTGAAGTTACATATGATGTTTGCTATTAACGGGTCAATCAAAAACAACTTCGTCATTAGAAAAGTTTGCATACATCTAAGTTCTAACCTAAACTCCACCAAGGTGCGGGAGCTAATTAACGGCATCTGGGTTATGAAATATGGAAGTTGTACATTTGCGTCAAAAAAAACTCACCCTTGAATTCCCCGAAACACTACAACGAGCTTTGACTAGAAACTAGTTGCCTCTACAAGGAAGTTTTTCCTCTGCATGAAACTTGTATAGCACAAATTGATCTCTTATATCTTGCCTTTTCTGTCATTATTGCAGGAGAGAGCCGCAATGATTGATGAACGCAATAGAATGTTGTGATTGATTCACACAATAAAATGATTTGATCTTTGTCTTTGTAAAATCTTCAGCATCAAAAGTGGCATCAGATGTGAATTCCGGAATTAAGTTCGTGATGATTTTCAACATCAAACTTTTAACTTTGGCGAAACTTGAAAGTGTACTTGTATATAATGTAACACAAATTTTACGATTCTTTCGGATATTGTACATTCTTTAAGATGCTCGTGAGCTTATTCAACGACAACAATAGCAAAGCCATCTCAACAATAAAAGGGATGATTCAACTAGTGCAAAGGTAAATTTAGTGCCATTACAATTGATCCTAGTTACTGTACACGACCTAGGAAATAGATAAAGGAAAAGTGTGAAGATGTGTAGAGCTTTTGTAGTTAAAAAATGACTTTTGTCTTCATCATCAAGCTGTAGTTTTCATTGTACTCTAAATTAAAGATAAAGTAGGTAGATTAGTGAATACAAATAGAAATATTTCTATAATTTCATTTTCAGGAGTCATATTTTTATTACTTGCATCCTAATATTGCATTAATGCTTTAATTGGTTTTTCGAACAAATCTTCTGTTCCTTGTAGTCTAGCCGATTTGATCATTATATGTTTTTTTTTGTAAATGGGGCAAATTAAAAGATGGTGATCGGGATCATAGATAGACCTCTACAATATCATATATGAGGACCAATTTTTTCATATTGATTTGTTTTGGTCATAGAAATATAATCTGCTACACTGTTGGTGAGAATTTAACCATTATCAATGGGGTTGAAGAGAGAACCTCATGATTCTCCCTAACCACCTCTTCATCACTTTTCATCCTTACTACAATCCCAATTTCCACTCGACATCCAACTCGTCCCTCATAAAAGCCAACACCACCACGTTGCCACCTACTCTGATCTTCGGTTTTGAAATGTTACGAATATCATAAACGCCTCAAAAACTCACTCCTCTTGCAACATAACTCGTACCCAAAGCTCAGAATGCCTCAGACAAGATCATTCACTTCTCAAGAGAACTTAAAATGTGGACTCACAAGGTTGATGCCCTCAAGGAATGTGCTAGCATCATCTATAGCACGGTCATGAGCTACTAGCCTTATATCGATGCCTTGGACAAGACATATCACAAAGGCGGAGATGAGACTGAGAAATACATGAAGAGGCAAGCCAAGAACTTAGAATATAGCGACGATCGCATAGACACTACATGAAAAGAAAGCTAGAGATGGTAAAGAGAGTCCAAGATCTTACCTACGACTTTCCCGTCTTGCTACTTCACCAAGTACCAGCACCTTAAGAAAAAATCCATATATCACTATATAAAGGAAGACCATATCATATGGAAGGAAATGATACATATGAATTAAATTACTATAGAATACAGTTATACAGACTAATCAGAGTTGGGGGGAATCTCTCCTTCCTCCAATTCATCCAAATCTGCAAAGTATACATCTGTATTAATCTTCATAAGCGAAGAATATGAATCAATCAATTCTTGGTCAAATTTGACATCAATGTTGGCATCCAACATCTCGACTCTATCTTCAAACCTAAAGGGAAAATCTTCAGCGCTTTCACCACTAACTGAATTCGGCATGTATGCATCCACCCGCGGGGACTTCAGAAGATCTATTATACGAGGTTCGGAACCCCCTTCATCTTCTATAATCTCTTCCTCTTTGAGCCTCACGCCCACTGGACTTACGATATCATCCCCGTCAGCTTTCTTGCAGTCCTGCATACGTGGAAGTGGCCTAACGTCTTTTACAACTTCAAAATCATACTTGTCAGACTCGAGGAAAACATGTATAACTGGATATTCTAATATCACTAAACCACCGAGCAAGTGATGCAATGGAGCATCCAGATCTAGCTCACGGTATGGTGCTTTGGTGCCCTGCAAATAAATGATGATAGCAATGAGTACAAAAGTTAACTTTAACCCATCCATAAGTTGAGCTTGTTATTAGAAATAAATATGACTCGTTAATTCATATGCAGTTCTTCTTTATGTGAAATTACATATGACATTAGCTACCAAAGGTGAGTCGCAAAAACCTCTTTGTTAACACTAACAAGGTTCCGTACATCTAATTCCCACCCCCAAATCCCGCTTAGGTGGGAGTCAGTTAATGGCATTGGGGTACTGGAATGTGACTATGTCTCTGAAGAAAAACCGTCCAAACCAAGACTAAAACATTATGGTTGATAGACTTCGTTAGAAGACTATTTAAGAATCCGTCAGAGCAGCTGTAAATTAAGAGACATACACTAATAATTACAACTCACAAAGTCATCCAAGAGTCTGTGTCATAGAAACTAATTGCATAACCAGAACAATTACAAGATTACTCTAGAAAAAGTGTTGTATAAGGAAAATCTATGCAGTGATGAACGTGAGAGATTGCAGTAAGACTTGTGAGCGAAAAACATAGCAAGGAATAGTCATTTGCTCAAGTTAACATTTTTCGGAATAACCACAACAAAAGCTCTTAAGTTCGATAACCTCAGACTATATAGCATCAACCCCCGAAATCATAACTTTTATTCTAGAACACTAGAATACTACATTTTCAACAATGAAAAGAAAATAGGAGGTCGTATTTGTAAACCTTGTCATTTTCACGGATAAAATATTTGACATTATCCAGAGGATCTTCACAGAATCTTCTCAATTTATTTCTCCATGGGGAAGGTTGTAGATGCTTGTCAATAACAGAGCGCAATGTACTGTTTTCATGAACCCTGGTTGAGCAAATAACGAAAGCCCCATATCTAGAGAAGTCAGAATGCTAAGCAAGTGCAGCAAGGACAACAATAACTAAAAGTTGCTTTACTTAGAATACACCAATTCAGACAACCCACCAATACTTTTAAAAAGCCAAGGCATAAAGGTGATATATAAGTAGTTCTTAATCACAAGAGATAGTTAGATTACACACCCATGTTCAAGCAAAACAACATCCGTTAAATGAAATCGCCATTCAATTGTCCAAGAAATAAATTTCTTCCTGAAAAAAAAAAAGATGAAACATTTTAGAGGAATAAACAATCAGCCCAGACTCATTATACTTCATTTTGAAATTTTTTTTATTTTTATGTGGAATATTAGACGAAACAGTGCAAAAGAGTCTGGTATTTGACTTGCCAGACAACCGAAAAATGAAACCTTAAACAAATGATAACCGTAAGGGAAGGGAATTTTTAGTAGCCTCATAATCTCAAATTAAAAGTAGTATGGAAAGCATGAGTCATGTTAGGATTGCGAGGATCAAAAAGACACTATTCTTAAGAAACCCATTCAAAAATGAGATCCACTTTAACTAAAATGGAAGAACTTGTGATTTATGGCTGGTCGAAATGTACCCGATTTTGCAATCATTTTGAATACACTAACTCCAATTATTCCTCCCTACTCCCTAGTCCCTACTGTATAAAAGGCGCTGAAGAAATACCCAAGCTAGGCTGTAGGCATTTTGGAAGAAGCGCACTGGTTACCAAGATTTCATATTTACAACATATAATTACAAAAAAATTATTATTTCAACCATAGTGCCCTCGTTCAACGAAATGAATACCTCATGCTTAGGCTCTAGAAGCCCCTCTCTTGTGAGTGCATACTCACACACACAACTTCAACAAGAAAAATGTATAATAGTTTACAGTGAGCTGGAAGCATGGTCAAAGGAGAAAGCATGTTTTCACTCCAAGTTGACAATTGAGCCATTTAGCTTCCTCTCTCAAACACCCCATACATAAACATAAAGTTAACCAAACAAACTAAAGAACTACCAAACAGTCTCCATGAAAGATATGGACCATTACCTTTGATTATACCTAGTTTGATTTTTCTCCCTCTTGGTCATCCCATATGGAAGAAACAAAAGCTTTGTCCCTTTACTCGCTGCACAACTTTGGAGGGCCTTAAGATGGAAAGGAAGCCTAAAATGGGGATGAGACCCACATAGTTTAACTCGCGTTCTCTGGGCAGATTCTGCTAACCTTTTGACATCCTCCAACAAATGATAATCTAAACCAATCACGATGCCAATAGTGCTCAATTTATCAATGACAAGACTGAATAACTCAAAACCAAATAAACAGGGGATGATGACCAGCATAATACTTTATGTAAATATTAGTTCTTGCTAGAGGTGATCATAACCAAAATTAACAATTTGGCTATAATTTTTGTATCCTATAATAAATCAAACTGCAATAATACTTAATATTAAGCTAGAATAATGTTCCAAATTGTCACATTGTGAATTAATGAATTACCTTATTGCTTACACCATCAAAATTGGATCAACCCCCATAAAAAACATCACAAATTACTGGAAACCAACATTACAAGAACACCCAAAATTATAGGAAAAGCTATCAAAAATAATCTCAACTGTTGCCCATCAGCTCAAGCCTCAAAACAATTCCCACAATTTAATAGCTCAGCATATACCCAACTAATATAGTATCCTTCTCATAATAGTCTCAAGTATGTTTTTTACTTAAAAATTAGGTGCATATTTTAAAGATATAAGAAACTTTGGATTATCATAAGAAAATTATTCTATTAGTATGGAATCACAAATTCACAATAGGTATTATTTAGAGCAAATGAGTAAAGTTGCGATTATTTTGAACAAATTTTCCTAAATTATAAACCTATTTATTTCCGGAATACCAAAATCAAGTTAGTATAAATAAGCTGTCTTTTGCATTCTCCATCAAAATTCAATCAAATTCCCGTACATGGTAGTATATCTAAATTCATTTCTCTTTTTTCTACAGCATTAAGCTGGAAACAATACAATGATACATTATATTAAACTACACAAATGCCATTTAGTGGCTCCAACCTAAGGTGGGGTTCTGAAGGTCAGATGTATGCAACCTTGCCTTGTTAGTGATAATACCAGCAAAAGAGGTTGTTCGGGAAACAACATACTTTGATATTATTCAAGAAACAAAAAGAAAGGGAATCATAATCATAAACTATTAAAAACCAACACCAACTTTAATACAAAAACACCCATAAATCAAGATCCCAATCAAATTTTAAACTTGGTAAAAATGGAAGTAAAAACAATTACCAGAAAGAAGAGTAGAATCATTGAATTGAGACTTTGGGATGATCTGAGTAAAATTTCTTTTGCCAGTACAGCCAGTTGTTTTCTTGTGGGCATTGACACACGGAAGACTGCAAGTGCGGCGAGAACAAGCTGGGCATTTGTACTTGGATTCCTTTGAATTGCATTCTTCACAGAACGAAATTTTAACATTATCTTGGGTAATGTCAGTAAGTTGCTGTTCATCATCCATGGATACCATTCAAAAAGAGAGGAGAGAAAACTTGCAGTTGAAGAAACTAGATAGGTTCACAGAAGGGGGGTTTAATGGATCTTTTTAGGGTTTATGATATGATAATGATTTCCCTGCTGGGGGTATATATTCGGCGTTGGGGGCAAGTTTTGGTGCTGAACTGCTGATATTTCGGGTGGATTTTATAGTCTCGAAAATCTCCTAAAGGGAGGAACAATTAATCCTTGTGTTAGGGTCTTTCGGATCAGAATCGAACTCTTATCACAAGTTGAGATTATGTTTTAATAAATAATTTTTAAATAAGACAATTTAAAGATGAGAGTTTTAAATGAACTGGCCCAATATATACTATTGTCTTAAAAGTAATCACCTACAGTGTTAAAGTGATCATCTTAATAGTTTTAATGTGATCAGTTATAACCTTAAGATGATTACTACAATATTAAAGTCGTCAATTAGAGACATAAGCTAATTATATGGGCTCGTCTTATGATAAGACGGTCTCATACAAGACTTTGTGATTTTAAGATACTACGTGTTTGGATATGAAAATTGTATTGAGTCGAGTCAATGAGAGCCTCAAAATAAACCATGTGTGTAAGGATTGTGCAATAATGAATCATGTATAGTAATGAGTTGTGTCGTGTTGTGTCGGCTGGAATAGTTGTGGGACGTGTTGTATTGTGTCATCAAGAATTGTTATGCGTCGGGTCTAATTTAACTTGGACCCAAACCCTTTACTTTTTTGTGGATCTATACATAGCTCCTTAGGGTCTGGAAATTTTGAATTCAAATCCAAACATGCAGGGTTTAATGGGACTGGAATCTTGAATAGGTTCATAATGGATCCTAAATGAGTTTTAATTCAATTATTCTTATTTTATGTTTTTTACATTTTAAAGGTTTAAATAAGGCTAAAATGAGTTTATATGTAAGAATCAGGTATCATTTCAATTGCAGAGCAAGTGTCACCCAACAAAAATATTATGAGTTCAATTATTTCAACGGATATTTCATGATATATCACTGAGTTTCTTCGAAAATTCACCATATACCACACAAAAATGTTTTAATTCACCATATACCATTGAGTTTTCGTCCGTTAGCACAGAATACCATTAATGACAACTGCCGTTAGTGTGTCGTTTGTAATAAATTATTAATTCACCATATACCATTATTTTATTTTTTGCGTCAAATACCATTTTTTGCGTTAAATCTGAGATAGCTGAAAACCCAGTTGCTGAATTTTCGGAACACGAGTCTATGTTGGGGCTAAACGTGATCCATTTTGATTGATTTCTTGCCTTCAATCACGTTCTAAATTGAAAGAAATTAAGGTGGTACATGATTTCATTTTGAAAAGTAAATGGAAAGTATATGTGTTTGTAGATAATAATTTGATTAATGGGTATTTGAGATTTGGGAAATTAGAGGAAGCCCGTAAGGTGTTCGATGAAATCTTTGAACAAAGTGTTGCTTTTTGGACCACAATGCAATGGGTAGTTGAAATTTGATTTTTTAAGAGTTTATGAAGTCGGGTATTGAAGCAAATGGGACGATGTGTGTGTGTGTTGGTTTTGTGTGGAAAGAGGCTGAATTATGAGCTAAGCAAACAAGTTCATGCTTGTATTATCAAAGGTAGATGGAACAATTTGATTGTAGAAAGTGATATCTTGTATTTCTAGGCACAATCTGGTGAAATTCAAAGTGCTTTACGAATCTTTGATAGGATAAATAAGCGGGATATAGTTGCTTTGACTATGACGAAAAAGTTACAGTGAGAAAGCGCTCTCACTGCTATCACGAATGTTGGTCAACAGATATTTTCTGAATGAACATGCTATATGTAGTGTTTTAAAGGCGTGTGGAGAAGAAAAGGCACTGAAATTTGGAAGACAATTGCATGGTATTGCAGTTAAGAAACTGATCAGAAACAATGTTTATATTGGTATTTTTTTGTGAACAGTGTTTAGTGTCAAGTTGTTTTTGAACAAAATGTTAACTACTTGGTTTGTATGACACTTCTTTTGTTTATCACAATTCCAACGGCTATAATTTTATAAAAAGAGGTATTTTGACGCAAAAAAAAATAATTAATGGTATATGGTGAATTAATAATTTACTACAAACGACACACTAACGGCAGTTGTCATTAATGGTATTCTGTGCTAACGGCCGAAAACTCAATGGTATATGGTGAATTAAAACATTTTTGTGTGGTATATGGTGAATTTTCGAAGAAACTCAGTGATATATCATGAAATATCCGTTATTTCAATTGTAGAGCAAGTGTCATTTTCTAACAAAAATATTGAGAGTTCAATTCTCACGTAGCCCTCCTCGTCTCTTAGTCAACCATGTAATAATAAAGAGTATAAAATTGAATCTAGATAAATACAAAATAGGTTTATAATGAATTTAAAGATGATTTTTTTGTTGTATAATGGGTCTAGTTGGATCATATGGATCTAGGACAAATTTAGATCTTAAACATGGAAAATTTGAAAAAAAAAAAAAGACTTTTTAATGACTTTATTCAAAAAACAAGTTTCGTTCAAACTTTATTCCCAAAATAAGTGTCTTTGGCCTCAAAGCTAGGCTTGGTACATAATCGCTGTTACTAACAACGAGTATAAAGAAATGGTCAAAAAATTTAGTCAAGGGTAAAGTCGTTGTTACTAACAGCGACATATGGTCAAACCTGGTCAAACTTTAAAGTCGCTGTTAGTAACAACGACCTTATGCGTGCCTAAATATAACAGTCTTCTTCCTCCTTCCTCATTTCACATAACTTCGTTTCGTAGCCCTAACCCTTAAAGTCGCTGTTACTAACAGCGAACAAATGTTTGACCTGGTTTGACCATATGTCACTGTTAGTAACAACGACTTTACCCTTGAATAAATTTTTTGACCATTTCTTTATACTCGCTGTTAGTAACAACGATTATGTACCAAGCCTAACTTTGGGGCCAAAGACGCTTATTTTGAGAATAAAGTTTAAATGAAACTTATTTTTTAAATAAAATCACTAAAAAGTCTTATTTTTTTCAAATTTTCTTAAACATGTCTATATTGATTTTGGGTATGAAGATTGTGGACCCATACTAATACTTTTTTTGGATGTCGAACACAATCCAGACCATTGAGTCTCAAAATCCAAACTCATTAGGATCTTTAACACATGACCATTCCATATTCACATGTTTGCTACCTTCAAACAATAACCCGTAATACAACACGAGCACATAAGTTGTTGAGGTCATGTTGAATTATTGCCCGGTCTACAACACAATACAGGGTAGTCTCGTTAATTTTTAGGTCCCAAAACAAAAGATAAAGAGGACCCCTAAAAATTAAGGCGTAATATATAATATAATGCACCTTTTGTGTTTTATTGTTGATATTTTAACTACTTTATAAATAAAGCACTAATAACTTATATTATTTAGCAAAAAATATAAATATCTAAATTTAATTAAACTCATACACATAAAAATAAGTTTTTTGTGCCCTAAAAAATTATACGCCCTAAACGGTAGCCCGCTTTGTCCTTGCTAATCGACGACCATAAACACAAATATCTATACGACCACGCGGGTTCATTATGCAAATATCTTGTCAATTTAATTTCATTTATATTATGATTATTTAAAATGGAGTCTAATCATGATTGATTTGATTAATTATCTCAAATTTAAATAGTTTTGAGTCCTTTATTTAATCGTCAACAACATAAAAACAAACATATTAAATTTATAGAATACACCAATAACGCTAAAAGTGAGGGACTTCTTTATTTAAAATGGACTCTTTTTATAGGCTTTTAAGTTGTCTTGTACGTGTTTTTCACGTCTCTTTTTCTTCCTAGAGCAGGGGGACTCCTTTGACCGTGCTCTCTTTTAAGAATATGAGTTGCTGGCGTCTTTCCCTTTCCAGACCTTGGCCTTAGTTTTTCTAAGAGCGGAATATATCGGGTAGGATGATGATGACCAACAACGCTAAAAATTTAATTTTAAATGATGGTAATCAGCTATATTAATGAATAGAAAAATAAAATTATCAAGGGATCATGAAACAATAAAGATAATTGTAGAATAAAATTATGGAAATTTCTTATTGGTTGAGTGACGTATGTAATAGAGTATTACCACGTTGAATTTTAGACAACGTGTATTGCATGTTACACGGAATGCTATTGATGAGGGTTTTTTCCTAGTGTAACAATGTAGAAAATTAGAAATGTATATACTACTTCATTTTTTTAATAAAATATATATACTACTTCCACCTTTCTGTTACTTTTTACTTAATTTAATATATTATTTTTATATCGTATTATGCATAATTAAAAATTATAAAAAGTTAAAAATATGTGAATAAACGATTTAAATAAAATCTCACTTGTGACTTTAGTAGATTTTTCATACACATTAGCAATAAAATATATAAAATAAGCTTAAATTCAACACGAAGGAAATATATTTACTCACTTTTAATTTTTTTACAAAATATTAATCTAATTTATAAATCTCATTTGATTTTTCAAAATCACCCCATTAAAATATCAAAAATTAATATAAAATAGTATTTAAGATTTTTAATGAATTTTTTTTTGAAAATCATCCTATTTTAATTGAATGTTGAGAATTTGATCAACGAGTTTATGAAGACTTTAAAAACTTAATTTAGATTAATACTTTTAAAAATATAGTGTATTATCTTTACCCGGAATACAAAACAAAAATCATTAAATATTAGAATCATTTACAAATTACAACCTTTATAAATTACAACTTTAAAATTTAATTTTTGCAAATTATAACCATCAAAACATCAAAATCTATAGCATTCGAGCCAATTCAGATAATTTAGACCATTTTATTTAGTCCTATATTTCATTCTCCTAACGAGTCCATAAATGAGAGTGTACAATTTGAGCAAATTTTTTTAGCAGCTACAGGGTACATCGGAAATTTACATATCATATCTTGGATCATCAAACCATAGATCAATCCCTAATTCCAATCACATTCAATCTAGGTCTCAAATTTTCTTCATTTTTCCTGATTCCAGTCTGCTAATTTCGCGTCTACAATCAGGTAATCGTTTATGATTTCCCTTTGGTTGGATCATGAAGTATTTGCCTTATGCATTGAGGATTTGATTTCGATTCATTTTATTTTTAATTCATTATTTGTTTAAACTGCATTGTCAGATTTAATTAGTCGATGAATAAAATTTCCATTGTCTTAATTAATCTCTACTTCAAATCTAATTTGTAAACCTTTTCTTGCAAAATCGTCCATATTTTTTGAGTTTTTTTTTTAGCACATCGTGTTTTTGGGTATCTTAAAGGTCAATTTTTCTACATTTTTTGATGAAAGATATTAAGTTTTAGGTGTGATTTTGAGTAATTTTGGTCAGATTGGTATTTTATTGATGTTGTTTTTTATCATGAAGATTTTTTTTGGTTTTTATCATGTTTGTTATTGAATACTTCTATTAGTTGAGTTTTTTTTGTGGGTTCTTACTAACAACTGGTGGTAATTGCTGGCTTCTCGTTCCGGTAGTGTTGGTCTGTTTGCTTAATGCTAGATCAAACTGTACCGATTGGAGCAATCGGGACTTGTTCTGTTACAAGTGCTATATGATTTGCTAATTTCTTTGCGAATGGCAATCAAAGAAAACGAATTATACTATGTTTTGGGGTGATTTTGGGCCATTTTGAGCATTCCAAAAGCTAATTATCTGGTGATGTTACATTGGTGTTTATCAACCACCAGTTCCTCCCAAGTGGTACCTGTACCAACCCACATTTTATTTTGGTAGTTGATAGCTTATATTTTAAACATATTTATATGTGGGTAGGGATCAATAGGCAATGGAGAGATCTTGTTAGCTTTGTAGTTTGAGATTGCTTGCTAGTTGAGAATATAACATTTGTTGATCAAGAGTTGTAAATCATTCTGTAGTATTAGTATTATATCAAATGCCTGCTTATATGGTGATTTTTTTTGTCAGTTTGTGTTTCTACAAAGGAACGGCGACATCTGCTTTGAAGTTTGAGGGAAAGTCTGATTTTTGGTGCAATGTCAGCTCCTGTACCTCCAGGGGCAACTAGACCCAACAACCAACGCCCGACTGGACCTCCAGCTGGTTATAATCCTAACTTCCCAAGAGGTCCGGATGCATCATTGTCCCAAAATTTTCAGAATTTACAGCTCAATCAACCACAAAATGCTCCACTACAACCTTTCGGTGCACCTAATAGGCCACCTCCTTTTGGCCAGAACCCACCAACTTTTGCTGGACCTTCGCCTGTATCTAGGCCAGGACCCCCACCACCGGGTGCTGTTCCTAGGGGTGTGGTAACACCTGGTGGTCCTGCACAAAATATGATTTCTGCCAATATGGGACCTGGTAGACCTTCAGGACCTATTCCTAATCAGCCACCACCGTTCGCCTCCAGAGGTCCTCCTGGATCTCTTCCTCCAGGGGCGACTCCCCCTCCTTTTCAAGGTTCACAACCTACACCCCCACAACCTAGTGCTCGCCCTACGGGTTTTGGGTCATCACCATTGCCGACAGGTCCACATCCTCCTTCTGCTCAACCCCGCCCCATTAGTAATGGACCTCCTTCATTCACATCTGGGGCTTTCCCTGCTGGACCTCCTGTTTCTTCTACAGGAGTTCAGCAATCTGTTGTAGGGGGTCCACCACCCTTTGGGGTGCAGCCTCCAATAATGCATCCTCCTCTTGGAAACCATCGTGCTAGTGGTCCACTTGCTCCTCCTTCTATGGAGCCTCCATCAGGACCATCACAACCAGTGTCTCCGTTTGCTTTTGCTCCTCAACGTGCACAAGCACCATCTGCTACTCCGTACGGGCAACAACCGTGGCAGACTCAACCACGTCAGGTATCTACCTGTACTATTTATAAGAATAAATCTGTTTAATTTTTTTGAAATTGTTACATATTGGCATTACATTTTTATATACTGTATCTGTTTATAAGATTTACTTGTTCTTTCAATTTATTATATTGACTAAAGTCAAACCTGAATCAAAAAAATGACTGGAGTTACTTTTCAGTTGGTAGTTTGGACTTTTGTGCATGATACAATATATTACCATGTCAGATTTCTTGCTGACCTTATATTCTTGGAATTAAAAATTTGATTTTGTTGTTGTGATGTCTAAAAAATGAGCCCTTCTTTTCACTTAATGCCGACTAAGACATATGCTTTGTGCATTTAACACCGCAGTCATATGTAAATTTCATACTACTTCACATTAACTTTACTAAACAATTAAGTTAATAGGGGCGGAGCAATGTTTATAGAGGACATGTTTACTTTTACATTAGTTTTAAAAAATGAAGGCCTCCATTAACTTTAAAAACATTGAACATAAAATTTATTGTCAAATTAGTTTGTAATAGTCATAGTAAAAAAATTATGCAAATAAAATATGATAAGTAGGAAAATGAAAACGATACAAAAAATGTTCAGATTATGTGTAATTAACGAAATAAGCGCAGGCAAAAATAGAGTGATTATAGGAGAGTTTTTTAAGAGGTGTGTGGACAAAATACATGGTGATTGGGTGTAGAGGAAGGAGGAATAGAGGAATTTTAAAGGTTTGTCAAAGACAAAAAAGTGTTTAAGAGATTAATTATAAAGTTCAATGTCTTATCCAAAAAATTATGAAGTTCAATGTTGGAATTGTGAAGATGTCGATGAATGCAATGGTAAAGAGTTTTGGGAACTTGGGATATGAGATTAATTAGAGGCTTAAGAAATAAAAATGTGAGCAGTCCAAAAAGTATTGAATGGGTTTTAAACACAGAACCATGAGTTATATAACAAAATATTTACCAACTAATCTACCTAATTATAGTGATATATTTTGCAATAGATAAATATTTTAGGCCTTTGATTTTTGAGGGCCTGTGGTTGGGCACCCTGAATAGGCCCAGCTTTGCCTCTGAAAGTTAATTCAAACTTATTTGAGGTCAGTACATTTGAGACATCTCAATACTTGCAATCAAAGTATGAGTATCTAAATGTGTTTCTTTGGTGGTCAACATTGTTTTATAAAATATTTAATATCAATCTTGTTGCACCCTTGTGAGTTTTGTTTTGTATGTTTGCTACTTTTAAATAGCTTAAAGAAAAGGTCAAATTTTATATGCAAACCAAATGAACAACTTTTGAGAACTTGTGTACAACTCTGCTCCATTTACCTTTTATGTTGGATTGGAGACTTATGCAAGTGCTTTGGGATTTGGAAGCAAAAAGTTGCTGTTCTAGATGGCGAAGCGATTGATTACTTTGATGCATGATGACTGATGTCAAAGCAAGGCCGCTTCGCATCGCGTCAGCCATATTGTCAAGGTTTTCAAAAAAAAAAACCCAATATTCTCGTGTTGTAAAGATGTTAAAACTGCGTTTTTGGGCCATATCAAGGAATATCTTATGACTTCGGCCGATATTTAAGCGTTACGCTTACCACATCACTCCCTAAGATCCTAAAAACAAAATATTCTAAAACCACAAAACCTTCTCTCCTCTCTGAACTCTTGGATGATCCCGTAGTGTCGCACTTCACTGTTGGAACACCATTGGCAACAACTGACAATGCTTTCAATCTTTAATTAGATATGCGTTTAATCCATAGAAATTGAGGTAAGCTCTAACTTTTAGGTCAGTAAAAAAGAATCATCTACATGAAAAAATTTCAAGGCATACATCACTGCCTTGACCAGCTAGTTCTAGAGGACAAAAAACGCTGCCCAGGAGTCCAGGACAGCTATTACCTAGCAACAAAATACTGTCGGGAAGAGAAATTTACAGAGGTGTTACACATCACCTCAGACAGAAAACTTTCTGGAAAAGTACATGCGGGGCTGGAGATGTTAGGGGTCTTAAATTCACTATATAAAGCAATGACTTTATACTCGTCTATAGCAAACGGGTTCATCTCTTTTCCTGATCCTTCTTGGACATCAAACATGTAAATAAGTTTTAAATGGTGTAGAGTTGTATGTAACTTTTGTAAGAAAGGTACTCTGGTATATTGTTCAAGCAAATCTTATTAACCAAGACTTCTATTAGTTAGGATGGATTGATGGAATTACATCTAGCACTCCATAGCGGCATACAACCCCTTTCTAACATAAAGCAAAGTTTTTTTTGTTCTGTGGGAGAAGAGAGGGAGGGGGTAGGAAGAGATTATTCATGTGCATATATTCCAAGCATTGTTACCTATTTCAGATTTCTAAGGGGATTATTTTATGTTAGATGTTGATCTCTATTCTCTGGTGCCTTTCTCTCATATTTTGTATTCTAATGACTTATGCTTCTGATTTCGGGAACCCTTCTATCTGATTTGTGATTTTGATGTTGCCTTCTGTTACGATAAATTTATTGTTTTTATTACTTAAACTTATGTAGCATCCTTCCGAAAAGCTTGTGTTTAGGTTGTATACATCTGATAATGTATTGTCTTATTGTTTTTGGTGTTTAAATCTTGAAATTGTATCAGATGGCTCCTACAATGTCCAATTCTCTGCAACCACCTACGATGTATGGAATGCCACAATCTGCTGTTAGTCACATTGGAGGTCCAACAGCATCAAAGGTTGATCCCAACCAAATTCCTCGTGCAACTCCAAGTTCAGCTGTCATCTTGCATGAGACTCGTCAAGGCAATCAGGCCAATCCTCCTCCGGTATTTTATCTTGAATTGTAAATAGTTTATTTGAGTATCATGAATTACATTATATTTGATGGTTTGGTGTGTACTTGCATACTTTTTCATGGCCTTTTTGCTGATTAAATCCTTTGAGCAGCATGCACAATTTTTTTTGAGAATGGGAAATTTTGCATTTGGATTGGATTTTTGTTCTTAACCAATTCACATATGAAAAGGGAAGAAGTCAGTGGTAAGATTTTGTTGGCTTGAGGATGAATCTTTTAATCGAGGATATTTTGCATAACTCTATCCAGGTAGATGATCACTGCTTTTTAATTTTTTAAGGTTTGACAAAAAGAGTTGTAATACAATTCGTCTTATGTCATTTGTTGGAGAGTAAGAATAGGAGGGATAGTAAATTATATCCAATTTTTTTTGGGAAGTTGAAATGATAGTGACTGAAGAAAATTATGTTATTTTTTAGTTGTATTTGGGAACACGTAATTCATTTCATAGATTTCAATCATCAAATATAAATAAAGAATTTGAGAATGACTAGGTTTAGGTATGAATTCTCATATTCACATATTTAACTATTTTTAAAATAAGGGCAGAAGTGGCTCAAATCCAAATTTGCATTTTTTTAATTTGGCAAAAACCAAATTTGAGCCAATTTTAAATTTCCGACTAAAATCAATTTTCCCAAACACAAGTACACACCATTAGGGTTTTTGGGAAGTAAGGAAGAGTATAAGTCACTTAAATGCAGCGTTTTTCTTGATTCTTCAAAATAGGGTGCGATTCATGAGAAAAATGTCTCATGTTGAGATTTTTGTTATAGATAAGAATGTAAATTAGGAGGATTAATTTGATTGCAGAAAAGTACTTGTGCACTCCAACAGTGCACTAAGTATCTACTTCTTAAGTCAAAACATTGAAAAGCATATTCTGAACCTTGCTTAAAAGGGAAGATTTGTAGAGTTATGCGTATGGTTGTACAAATTCCATTCCCTGGTGAATTGTTGTTGTTGCTTCTTTAGGAATGGCTTCCTAGAACAAAAACGCAGTTCAGGCAGAACATTTTCTTTTTTAAATCGTTATTTTGCCTTGTATCCACTGAATGTTGGCTCATACCCTGCTTTGCTATTTGCATTCTATTATGCCACATCTTTCATTATGGTACTTCTGTTCTTAATGCAATTCTCAAAGCTCAATTAACTTCCTGTTCTTTTTGAAGCCTGCTACAAGCGAGTATATTGTTACAGACACTGGAAATTGCAGCCCGCGCCTCATGAGGTGCACGACTAGTCAGGTGATTATCGTTGTAATATATATATATATATATATATATATATATATATATATATATATATATATATATATATATATATATATATAACAAAAGGAACATTTTTTTGTCCAAAAGTAACATATTTTCTGTGAAAAAGTAAGACATTTTTATCAGGGAGATTGGTTCTCACGGCTCTCATATAAGCTTAGTTCTCACGGTTCATCTATATATATATATACATATATACATATATATATATATATATATACATATATATATATATATAAATATATATATATATATATATATATATATATATATATATATATATAAATATATATATATATATGTATATATATATATATATATATATATATATAAATAACACATTTTCTGTAAAAAAGTAACACATTTTTATCAGGGAGATTGGTTCTCACGGCTCTCATATAAGCTTGGTTCTCACGGTTCATATATATATATATATATATATATATATATATATATATATATATATATACATATATTATACATATATACGCATATACATATATAAATATATAATCATTTATATATGTCTGTATGTATATATATCCTTTATTCTTTAGATTTTGTAGTTTTAGTTGACTTACAATTTCTCTGTATTCTAACAGATCCCATGCACAAGTGAGATTTTGGCAACTTCAGGGATGCAGTTGGCTTTGCTGGTTCAACCATTTGCTCTTCCTCATCCATCGGAAGAACCCATCCAGGTAATGTTTTTATCAGGGGCATGGAATTGAGTTGTAGTTGTACGTTTTGGGTATACTCACAGGGAGTGAGGGGTTGAAACTTGAAAGTATAAAAGTTCTAATGAGACGGGTAGTGATCTGGAAGGATTTAACAGCTTTATATTCTTGGTGATATCTGGAAATAAATGAATATGATGCATGAACCATAGTAGTGATTTTTTTGCATAAAAGATGAGAAGAGGATCAACTATAAATAAATCAAGACAATTATTTGCTGAGAAACTTCTATGTGTAGACTGTAGACTAATTTGTCATGCTGTCTAGCTACCAAGGACTGGAGTGACCTATGGAGCAAAAAAATGGTTCTAAAACTAAGCTCCCATGCAATGTTACTGCCATTTCAGAGTTCTTGATGTTTTGTTTTTAGAAGCCATATGATATATTTGTGAACATACAATTAGTCGTAGTTGAATTATGAGCATTTAATTTGGAAGCTAACTGTTGAAAACTGGAAACTATTTTTTAAGGTAAATGCTAGACATAAGCTAAAATGAAAATAATTGAGCATTAACTGAACATTTCTTACGCCGATTAAAGTGTGATTTTGTCATAAATTTTATCATAAATTTTATTTTAATACCATTTTAGGAAATAAATCTGATACATATATAATTATACTATATAAGTCAAAACCCTTTATCTATATTTCTGTAGGTTTTCAAAAAAGACAGGGACTGCATTTTTGTTAACAAACTGGCTTAAGTGTTTACACCTGTTAAATAGAACATTAGGTTTTTGTTGAACATTGTTTCTGAACTTTACTTATTGTAATGTCTCTTCTTATAGTAGTCTCGAAGTTTAGGTATGAATATGATACGACTACAGTTATATTATGCCAGCTTATCTGCATTCCCAGAATTTTTTTGAAATTTTGTACTTCTATGTTATTTTAGTGACAGTCATTGAAATGAACTATTTCTATTCAGGTTGTTGACTTTGGGGAAAGAGGTCCATTGCGGTGCTCTCGCTGTAAAGCATACATAAACCCTTTCATGAAGTTCATTAATCAGGGACGTCAATTCATCTGCAACTTGTGTGGTTAGTGTTAGCTATTGTCCAGTTACTTCTTTTCTCACTAATACATTTTGAACTTATTACTTTTGCATGCTCTTGTGTTTTAGTGGTTTGAAATTTAATTAAAAAACACTTGTGTTAAATAGTTGCGTATGAATTTTGCTATGTATGTGTATGAAGTTTTGACATTTACTCATCTGGATTCGACTTTATGCCTTTTCTAGGATTCACCGATGAAACACCACGTGATTATCAGTGCAATCTTGGGCCTGATGGTCGGCGTAGAGATGCTGATGAAAGGCCTGAACTGTGCAGAGGCACTGTTGAGTTTGTTGCAACAAAAGAATACATGGTTAGTATCGTATAACATCATATTTTTATTTTGACTTATTTCCATTTTTTGTAATGTGAGCATATTAGCCTTTTATCAGACCATGCACTTCTCCGATCGAGGAATTTTTCTTATGAGGGCATTCTTCATTGGCGTAATTTTTCTATTATAAAACTTGTGGGCCTGTAAGTTAATGTTTTCTGAATCTGCTTGTGTTCTCGTGGTAAATGCATTAGTTGAGAAATGGGCTGACGCTGATCAGAATCATACACAACTGTGTATATAGATAAATAGAAAAATAAGGGGGGCTATAACAATTACTTTTTCTGGTAGCTATCAATTTTACTTTTCTCTGTTCTTTTTCTGGTAGCTATCAATTTTACTTTTTTCTGTTTGACAATATATTTGCTTACTCAGTCTTGTGTAATTGAGGTTCTAGCACAATCTCATACAGTCATAATGTGTCAAGACAGGATGTACTAATGTTATCCGTTCAGGTGCTATTTGTTCTCATGAGCCTTATTCTCAATGTTTTATTAAGAAACTCAAAGAAAAATAGAGTAATACAGTCTTAGAGCTTTATACTTGAGGTAACCGATAGATTTAATTTCGCCCTTTTTTCATACCAAGTGTTTGGATGCCATTTTTGCTTTGAACATCCATGGCAAACACTGGTTTGTTTGATTGGGGTTGGTGAAAGAATGGAGTGACCACGGATTTTATGCATGTAGACCTGAGAGGTTTTATGTGTTCTGAATCCATGAAAGATCCAAAAAATGTGGCAATTAGCTTACAACTCGTTTGGCTTTCCCAACTCAAGCTCGTGTAGAGTTGTAGGGTTGTGATAGGTTGATAGCCAGCTAAACATTGTTGCACCTATGAGCAATAGCATAAAATAAAATCATATTCATGTGTGGATGTTCTCTACTTCAGTGGCGTGTTGCATGTCTTAGGTTGTGGTGAGTGATAAGTATACAAGAATTGCTAAGTCTTCATTCTCAAGCATGTGTTACATGGCTTACATGATTGCATATTGGTTTCAAGTGAGCAAGGGTTTCTTGATCCTTGAGAGAGAGTTCCTAGGAAGATTTTTTGGAATAAGTTGCAAGCATTTTTGGAACAAAGGGTCTCCTTCAGAAATTTAGCATGATTTTAGTGGAAGTGATGAAGAAAACAAATGTAAACGTCACATCTGGAAAAATATACTTATATTACAATGATTGCAGGAAAGTACAAGGAGAGACCCAACATACAAATATAAATATAGAGACCAAGTGGGTGGGAGAAGTAAATCCAGAGTTCTCCCAAGTGTGTTAAAGCTGTTATTGGGGCATGAAAAAAATAGAGATCGTTTTGCTATTATCATCAATACTTCGCAAATGATGTAGGTGGGGACTGAGTAATGCAAGTAGTGTTGGTATAATCTTCAGATTATGTGCAACACAAAAGTTTTTAAGGTGTCTAGTTGTTAGTTTTAGATTGATGGAATTAGGAATATATCAAGATAGGTCATCAAAGCATGTCCACTATTTGTTTATGTGAAGTTGAAGATGATGTTTGCTATCAAAGGTCAATCATAAATAACCTCTTTGCTGATACTAACAAGGTTAAGGCTACGTACACGGTACTTCCTACCCTCAATCCTGCCTAGGTGGGAGTTTAGGTAGGAGTCACTTAATCTCATTGGGTTAATGGAATTGTTGTTAATGTGCCTTAGTTTTGTGCGAAGGAAAGTCTCAAAAGAAATTTCTTGGGAGTATTTAGATGAAGTGACACAAGGTATTTCTCACAACAAGCTATTTAAAAGTGGAGATTTAAATGGATACGTGGGGATGTACATGGAGTTATGGACAAAGGATTAATGAGGGATAAGCCATTTCTCGGTCATATGGCTTAGATATTTGAATATTAGGGATTGTGTCATCATCAAATCATTCTTGCTTGATTTTGTCCACTCCTGTCCCCTCTATTTTGTTTCAATCAAAAGTTATCGGAGGAATCAAAGTTGAATATTTACTACTGTCTTGATTGTTTTTGCAGGTGCGTGATCCAATGCCTGCTGTGTTTTTCTTCCTCGTTGATGTTTCCATGAATGCCATTCAAACTGGAGCGACAGCAGCTGCTTGTAGTGCTATCAATCAAGTTATTGCGGATCTCCCAGTAAGAGTTGTGTTAAAATGCAACTTTTTTTGTTTAATTTTGAACAAATGTCATGCATCAAATGAAAAAGGTGTACTTGCATGACTTTGAAGGTGGTGTCCTTCAAAACCTGGTTCCAACTGAGTTATTCTAGTCTGAGGACATAATCATGCCATTGACTTTGATGCCTTCTCCTGTTTGTCCCCTCCCCCTCTTGCTTTCAAACTGTCTCAACTCCCGATATCAAATATTGGTCAAAGTTCATTATTTAGCAAACCTCAGCTACTGTTTTCTATTTATTTGGTTTTATTTGATATAGAAAATAGCTGACCTAATCATTTGGGATATAGGTTTTGACATTTTTGTATTTGATAAAAAAGATGGTCATAGGAAAGTTTTTTCAATGATGAAACTAATTACATCATTTTTGTGTTGTAGATCAACACATATTTTGAGAAAATAATGCCAAACTTTATTGGAAAGTGAAAGTTAACGATGGCCTACCCTTTATTTATTGGGGAAATAAGGGTAGTATTTATTAGGAGCATGTGTGAGTTTGGGTCTTAGAATTGGCAATACTTGTAAGTGTCTACAAGTCTGTAATAATTGTTTAAATATATTTCCATGTTTCTTGATTGCAGGAAGGTCCTAGAACTATGGTGGGAATTGCAACATTTGACTCAACGATACATTTTTACAATCTAAAACGTGCATTGCAGCAGGTTTAGTAACATTTTCCCTGAATCTTTAATTTATGCCATATTTTTGCATGAATATCCATGCTTTTTGGTTTCCAATGCATTCACATCACATTTCTAAATCTTTATATAACAACTGTTTGTTTTTGAGATAAGTAGTAAAAATATATGTGGAATATAGAGTAAAATACAATTTTGATCATCACGGTCATTGTAAATGATTTTGCGCTCAATGCGGCTTATATTTCAATCGCGGTAAACTCAAAAACCTTTACGATACTGTGATGTGGCCTTGTTTTTGCACTATGATTTAGAAACACGACGGGGGTATTGCCTATATTTGAAAGGAGGGCTAGAGCCAAAATTTTGATGATCACAAGGCTTGAACTATTAGGGAACATTTTATCTTATATGGTTAATTAAAACATGGATCCTAGAACCTAAAAATTTTACCCTCACTATCAGTAGGCTCAAACTAAAATACTTATTACCTTGATGAAAATAAGCTTTATCCTCAATAATCCACATATTTTTTGCTTTCCAAGTGCATCATCAGCTTCATTGAAGTTGTCGTCCCCACATCTTTGATCTAACTTTACTTCATCCTTTTCCATCCCAAAAGGGTAATGTTGTGTACATTTTACCCTCCTTAGGAATTGGGCAATGTAATGTTGTTTTCCATGCCATAAATACTTTTTTGGCTGAAATAGGTTGAATTCAAATATCTCAGTAAATCTAAGTGTCAGAAGTAGAGAGCCCGAGGATAGAAGAGTAAGACGTGCTTGGGTTACAATTTTGGACCCCTGTGATGATCACGATTGTAGACGGGTTTGCACTTGATTGGGCACTGAACGGAAGACCCAATTGGGTGGATTGGAATCAACTCAATTCTACTGCCTAAGAGATCAGCTAAAGGCTGCAAATTCAAGAAGGCAACCAAAAAGAAACCATATATATGATTTATTAGTTTAATATTTAGATCCATGGTATCATTGGTTTACTTTGGTTTTCAACTGTCTTGACCTACTTATTATGAAATGTGCCAATATTCAGAACTTTCATTGGAATGTGCCAAAAAGTTTCTACATTCTAATGTATTTCTCTAACTTGCAGCCACTGATGCTGATAGTTCCTGATGTGCACGATGTCTACACTCCTCTGGAAACCGATGTCATAGTTCAACTTTCTGAGGTTTTCCCTTAATCATGAATCTTAATTTTTTGGGAATGCCCTTAATCGTGAATCTTAATCCATCACCGTTGGGGAAGTTGGTTTGATTAAATATCAATGTGTTTTATCTACTCAGTGCCGTCAACATTTGGAGCTATTGCTGGAAAGCATTCCAACCATGTTTCAAAGTAATATGACTGCTGATTCAGCCTTTGGTGCTGCAATCAAGGTATAATGTTGTTAGTTCATCTATGTTTTGATAGGTGAAGTGTGATTATGATTGTTGTAATTATGTAATATTGTTGCTGAAATTACACTTTTTATTTTTCTCTTAAAAATGTCTGCAAGCCGCTTCAGTCTTGATAGACTAGTTTTTAATTTGAATCCTAACTTTTTTGTTGGATAACAAAGGCCTATCTTTTTGGTTTTCTTGATAATAATTATTTTTACAAGCTTAAAAATTTGAATTAAAACAGTTGAGAATTTTATGGAACAACTTCCAATAATTCGTTTAAAACTCAATATCAATAAAGAAATTCGCATAAAAAACTTCCAATGCATGTGAAAGAGATTAGTGAATGATGCTGAATAAGAAAATTTAATAATAATGGAGATTATATTTGCTATATTGGATCTTAGAATCATATAATCGTGTTAAGATCATACCTAAAAATTTTATAATCCAATTAGAATCGTAAGATCCTACCAACGTTGCAATCCTACCTAAAATCCAGTTCACTTGTTTTTGGATTGTAGTACTGCGGTTTGTAAATCAGAATCACGATTAACAATGGTCTGATCTAATTGTAGGCTGGCTATATGGCAATGAAGAGTACTGGCGGAAAGCTTTTAGTGTTTCAATCAGGCAAGTTTTTCTTTTTTGTTATCAATGCCATTCTGAAATAATAAAGTTTTTTCTCCCCGTTTTCAATGTCATCTATAGTTCCTAATTTTTTAATTTATTATCTGGAAAAAAAAAAAAGATGTTGGTCATCCTATGTAGTGCACTTTGCAGCAATATTGTTGCACCTAGCAAGTAACTACCCTGGTTGTAGAAGGTCATGCATTGATATGAAGTTACAAATGTGTGTCCACCTATAGACGTTGGACTATGTTAAACAAACTCTTCATTTCAGCTCAAGTATAAGAGGATCTACATGTTATTGTTAGTGTTATACTCATACTCAAAATCATTCACCCAGGCTGGCACTCTCTGTCAGTGTCCTATGGCATTTATAATTTTTGTCTCAAAACAAAAAGGATACTTTCCAGAAATTCGAAGAAGGCAAGGCCTTTGGTAGTATTTCAGGAATATTGTATCTGGAAAGGTTTTAATGTGCTATGAGACTTTCCTGAATCGAAAAGAATTAATTTTTTGTCAAATCCATACAAAGCATGTATGTTAAGAAAAATTCTTTGTGTATGCAGTTTTACCATCAGTTGGCATTAGTGCCCTTTCAGCTAGGGAAGCTGAAGGTAGAGCTAACATGTCTGCAGGAGATAAGGTAACATTCAAAGTATCCTTTACTTAATAATGATAATGTATCATTGTATTCTGTAAATTCCTTTCTCTGTTTAGTTAAAGATTGCAATTTTGTTGCTTGATTATTGAGTGTTCTGTGTTTTAATTTCTTGTCACCTAGAGTTTTGCTTCTTTTTTCCCATTATTTTTTCCCTCTCTTTTTTTTTTCCTTTTTTTTTATTTGATATTTTTCTAGTAGTTTTCTTTTTTTATATTTGCTTAAATTTGCAAGTTTGCTATTCAAGGATCTTCATCTGGGCTATTCTTACCCCTGTATGGGTGTATGGCTATTTCAATTTTAATGTTTATTCTTTCCATTCTTTTTTCTAAATACCAGATAAATTTTTGCCTTCAAGTTTCTGATCTTTTGTATCTAAGTGTTGCATAATAAGATCTAACTTAACTGTTAGCTTACTAACGCAGCTCGCATCGTTGCTGCATCATATGTATGACTTGAGTTGGTGGAGGGACATGGAAATCTCTTTTCTCCCCTTTTTTTTTTTTTTTTTTTTTTTTTTTTTTTTTACTTTTTGGCTTGAGAAAGGAGTATATCTGAAATTTATGATAGATTTCTATCTAGGAGTCATGTCTATTTGACTTCATTGAACATATTTATATCCAGAAGATGTTCTTGCCTGTTGTCCGGAATCTGCTTTTATCGATCATATACATGTTCGTTCTGTAGCTTCTCAAGATGATATAGACTTTCTGACAGAACGTAAGATTAATTTCTGTAATTTTCTAAAATGTCAGGAGGCTCATAAATTGCTCCAGCCTGCAGACAAGACTTTGAGAGAAATGGCGTTAGAGTTCGCTGAATATCAGGTGATTTTATGTTTTCTCTAAATTCATAAGAAAGTAGTTCATTACAAGTTTGTATCCAGTTTGAGTTTGTTGGGGGACTTTTCAATTTAGCTACCTTTTCTCTTTTCTTTGATTTTCAGGTCTGTGTGGATGTGTTCCTTACTACCCAATCATTCATGGATATTGCTTCAATCTCTGTCGTGCCAAGGACTACTGGGGGACAGGTATGTGTGTATAGCTTTCTCGGTACTCTAATTCATCATGCTATGACAAGTCTCCTTGTACTTTAAGTTTTTTTTTGCGGTCGTGTCATGGGCTCCTGCAGGAGAGGTGTATGTGTATGGCTTCGCCATTGGTCTAATGCTAAAAAGCAAACGAGTATTTTACATTTTTCTGTGCCAACCCTGCTTCAATATAGGAAATAAATATCATAGTTTGCTTGTAGCTAGTGTTTTATCACTTATGGTCAAATTACATTGGTGATACTAGTTACTTCAACTTCCCATTATGTAATAAATTTATTGTAGGCATCTAATGTTTTCTTGTAAAACTACCACTTTTTTCACATTCTTTTACTTGTTCTGTATTCTGCACTCTGCAGCACATTTACTTGGTCTGCAGTCTGCAGTCTTACACCGTAGTACAAAAGAATCAGATGTGGTTGCAGAGGAGTCACGGTAGCAAAACCCATGTTCATGATCAATGTGGATGGTTTTTCAATTATTGCTGCCTATGTTGGGTCGTGATAACTTCAAGAACCTTTACAATGCAATCTCAATAATTTCAATAATCTCTACATTAACGTCACGACCCGATGATGCACTTGATATTTGGCACTTTGCATAGTGCAAAAACAAAACTGCGTCACATCACATGTATCACAATCGTTCCAAGTCAGCCACAAAACCACCGTCATTGACTAAGAAATCTGTTTCGCGACCATGGCTGTAACTATGACCGAATTCGACAAACCATATTTTTCCACTATTCTTTGCAGTTTGCACTGCTTTTCTGGTTGTCTTTAGGGTGTTCAAGGATTTTGGAATTTTTCTAAATACATTTTGTGGCGCATCTTTGAAAAAGAGCGTAATTACTCTATTTATTCTGATACTGTCTGGCTCTTGAATATGCAAATTTGCTTTTTCTATTACCTGAACGATTGAAGATTGGTAAAGAATTGTAAGGAGTAGACTGATTAGTATTGTTAGTAAGGAGCTGAAAGCATTTCGTTCTATGGGGATTATTTGGATCCCCAACAGATGTTTTCTGAGCATATGGTTCGAGTACTGAAGCATGATCCACGATTTCGACATTGAGTTCATAGATAACATTGCCAAGGATACAATTGTATATAGGAATAACATTAGGAGTGCACCACAACGAGGTAGTGAATTTGGCTCTATGATGAGCTTCTAAGTGGGTGCTTCAAATTCCTTTTTATGACAAATTATGTACAGTGTGCTTAAAGGACTTTGGATTTGCTGTTTGTCCGAATATAGAAATCATTGATTGATCATGTTTTCAATAATTAGATACTGTTTGGTTCATTGCTGTTTCTGTTTGAAATTCTCAAGCATAACCATTTGCTGTTTTTTAATGTCACAGGTTTATTACTATTATCCGTTCTCGGCAATCTCTGATACAGCCAAGCTTTATAATGATCTTAGATGGAATGTGTCAAGGCCTCAAGGTTTTGAAGCTGTGATGCGTGTGCGTTGCAGCCAGGTAATATTTATTTCATTTTCTTAATGATTTTCTGCTACATGTACCTGGATTTTGTTTTCGTTAAGGTTTTTTTTTTTTCAAATATTGTGCTTAGGGTCTTCAAGTGCAAGAATACACAGGAAATTTCTGCAAGCGTATTCCAACAGATGTTGACCTTCCTGCAGTATGTACACATCTGTTCCTTTTTGTTTTTCCCTCCAAATTGAGGAATAGTAGATGTGATTTTCTTAGTATAATATAATTAGATGTATCCGCCCAATTAATGAATTTTGTGAACACCTAATGGAAGACCATCTTTAGGACTATGACCCTTTTTTGTGTTTTTCAGAATTTTATTTTGTCAGCATTGCCAAATATGTGTGTTTGAGTTCTAGGTTGCTCTTTCTATACCTTGTTAGACTTGGAATTATGTGGGTATTGTTGATAAGTAGTAGTAATAACTTGGTTATATTTTTTAGAGTTTGAAAATGCATATCACTTTTGATATCCTAGATCTTACGTCGGCTACATGTGCTGGATAAATAAAATGAATTTTGTATCCTTTTCCTGATGCAGAGAGATACTCTTTTCCTGCTGAAGTGCTGTAGACTTGTATGAGAATGCAATTTAGCACAGCTTAAAAGAACCTTTTGAGAGAATTAAGTGCCTAAGATTCTTTATAATTATTTGAGGGTTGTGACCCATGACACCTAAGTTATTGGAACATAGCCTTTTCTATTATTGATCGAGAGGAACTCACTCCTACTTTAACTCCTTTTCTAATTCCCATCTCTGTGGATCAGGCTGGCCATTCAGAGCATGTCAATAAGATTCTTTATATTCTTCCATAAGTCATTTACAAATTATGTTTCCTCCGTCCCAAAGATGTTCCTAGTGGACTTAGCATGAAGTTATTCCTTCTTTTTTAAATATTCGCAATATTCTCTCAAAAAGCTCACATGTTTAGGAGAAATGTGACAAGAAATATAAATTAATCATAATGTATGAGAGGGAGGAGAAGAAATAAAGAAATAATACTTAACTCAATTTCTTGTACTTGATTAGGATGAGTAACTTCTTGGAACTCCATAGAAAGTTATTAAGAACCGTTTGGGGTGGAGGGAGTATATAGTATGCATATATGTTGGGGTACCTTATATTCACTGTATCTCCTTAGTAATTATCTAAATGAGCTAAATATTTTCTTATTGAGTGTTGTATGTGGAATATGCATTGGCATGGGTGGATTGATCCCCAGGAAGGGTCGCACTTTTCACGCACCTCTTGCCCATTCTGGAGCATTCAATTATTTAAAATATGGTTTAGTCTAGGATGGGCTAGGTACAGAGGATCTTTCGAGAAATGCTTTTTATTTTATTGTGTGGGCATTGTTGCTAAAACGTTATTGAACTTTTTGGCATAATACCAGGAAATTATCGTTTCTTTCCAAAGTTAAGTTTCTAATGTTTTCTGTAGAAGAACTGGCCACGTGCCTTTGACCCTTCTATGGGAGTTTTTTTAGTTATTAAGTTCCATACAATGAAGCCTTTTTAAAGCTTTTTATCTGTCTGCTTTATATTTATCTGTGCGCAACTTATATTGACATTCAGTTGACGGGTTTTCTGGCTACTATTCTAACTGGGTTGTTAAAATGTAGATTGATTGTGATAAGACTATAACAGTGACTTTAAAGCATGATGATAAACTACAAGATGGCGCAGAATGTGCTTTTCAGGTAAATAGTAATAATTCCTCTGGATGCATTATATAGCATTTCACTTCTATTTTTGTTGCCTACTGCTAATCCTGTTTTTACTGTACATTTTTTCAAATGATCGTGAGTCAATTGTGTAATATTTTCTATGCCAACTTTAACTAACAACTCTGTATTTTCAGTGCGCTATTCTCTACACCACGGTGTATGGCCAAAGAAGAATCAGAGTCATGAATCTTTCTCTTTCGTGTACAAGTACATTACCTAATCTATTTCGCTCAGCTGACTTGGATGCTCAATTCACTTGTTTC
This sequence comes from Amaranthus tricolor, assembly GCF_026212465.1. Classification (NCBI taxonomy): domain Eukaryota; kingdom Viridiplantae; phylum Streptophyta; class Magnoliopsida; order Caryophyllales; family Amaranthaceae; genus Amaranthus; species Amaranthus tricolor. Next base: position 1,340,625 of record NC_080048.1, on the reverse strand, counting down.
CTGAAACAAGGTAGTGCATTTGATATGACTGACCGCAGATGAGCTGATGTTCTTTTTGGATTTTTGTTATGCTGTATTAACCTGACAATTTGTTTTGTTTAGCTGCAAGTGAAATTCCTAGTCTTCCTCTCTCACAAGTCAGGGAGCATGCAACAAATCACTGTATCAACATTCTGCATTCATATCGAAAATTTTGCTCAACTGTCCAATCTTCTGGACAACTCATTCTTCCAGAAGCACTCAAACTTCTGCCTTTATACACTCTTGGTATGTTGTTCCCATGTTATTTCTAAGATGAAATGCAAGAGATGGATATAGTGTCTTGCGGATAGTTCTTGTCCTAGGTACAATGGATTTAGCAAAAATGATATGCCATGGTGACGGGTTTGGGCTGGAGGAAGCTATGGAATAATGGCCTATGTCTATTAGTTATGTACATGGTGGACACACGGATTTGAATTCAAAAATGGTTGGCAAATAGCTAGGCACTTTTTGGCAAGACAATGCTGTTTGCTGAAAGCGTTTTTTATTAAGTTTTTGATAAAATAAGCTTTTTGTTTATTCTGCCCGAGGTGGCTTAGTTTTCTTCTTGAAAATTACATTTTTGAATTTTGACACATTTTTCGTTTGGTGAATGATATTTTACCTATTTATCTTTTTCCAGTATGCTTTTCTGTTTCCAATGTTTTTGAACTTATCAAGAATATCCTTAGACAATAAGATTTTCAAACTTTGAAAAAACTCTTGAAACTTGATCATGACCCCAGAACCTTGATTGGTTCTCTCTATTTTTGGTTGGTTTGTTAATTTTTTTCAGTCATTAAAACTCTGACCATTTACTCTTGTATTACAGAAGTATGTTAGTATGAGTTTAGTAGTTTCATAAAAACAAGGTTTTACAAGACAAGTTGATCAGTTATGTTTTATGAGAATGAGTTACTAATGGTTAATTATTTCATAATTTGACAACCAAATGTTTTGCTAAGTTAAATAGAAAACAGGACGTTTGATGGCTGCCTCTGACCCGAGAGAAATGCTCTCAGGCGCAGCTAAAAAGCCATGTTCCTGTGAGAAAAGGTCATATTAAATTAAAGCAAAAAAAGTAGAAGTTAAATGGGATTTGTTCTATGTATTTGAAATGGTGTTTTTTTTTTCAGCATCAACTAAAAGTATAGGATTGAGAACTGATGGGCGGTTGGATGATCGGTCATTCTGGATGACTTATGTTTCTTCCGTATCTGCACCTCTGGCAATTCCATGGGTGTATCCTAGGATGATAGCTGTCCATGATCTATGTTCTAAGGTACAAGTTAATCCTTCCTTACAGCTTTTTCTTGGGCCACTTTTTTCCATTCTAATCTAATGTTGATACTAACTTTGTGTTCCATTATGCCCTATGCACAGGAATCGGATGGCTCTCTCATTCCATCTTCACTCCCGCTGTCTAGTGAAAATATCAGTGATAATGGAATCTACCTTCTTGAGAATGGCTTGGATGCTTTAATTTATGTTGGAAATTCCGTGGACTCTAATATTCTTCAGCAACTACTTGGCATTTCTTCAGTAGCTGAAATCCCAACCCAGGTATTCTAACCTTATGGTTAAGTTCATGGCAGCCTTGCAAAATGGGCTGCCTTTATCTGTTCAATTTACAAGTGCTTGAAAGTTGCATGTTGCTAGCTTACATAATTCTGTTTTATTGACGAGATATATTATCTGTTAAAATCTAAATGTCTCAATAGGGATGAAAGATACCTCTATGCATGACTTGCATAAATATTCAATATCTATGGTATGACCTAGTGTAGTATATAGCTTAGACTCGAGGGCTGTTAGTCTAACTTGAAACTGCTCATCAGTAGATCAAATGGTCTAATTGTTAAGTCATCATGTTGATAATACATTATTTGCCTTTTTGTTCGTGTAGTTTGTGCTGCAACAGCATGATAATCCACTCTCAAAGAAACTAAATGAAGTCATTAATGAGATACGACGTCAGAGATGTTCTTATCTACGGTACTTTTCCTGCAAAATCACTTCATTATTTGGCGAAATATGCTTAATCTCTATTGTAATTGTTACTAAATCTCGTAAATTTTTTTGTAGCTTAAAATTGTGCAAGCAAGGAGACTCTTCAGGTAATGTATCAGTCTTTCTGTGTAGTGATTTAGTTCCTTTGTATATACTATCTATTTAGCTCACATATCACTGTGTTCGGAATAAAGACGTATATGAAAAACACGTTGACCGAGTGTATGATGCAAAACGTGTTTTGAATTATAACATAGAATCTTTTATTCAGAAAAGTTCAGACCAATGTTTCTTTCACTGTGTTCCTGTGCGGCTGTTCCCAGTATTATCCAATATTTCTGTTTTTCATATGGTGAATAACTGAATATGCATGATTTGTAAAGTATAGTTCTAGTTCTTGATCCTTCTAAAGTAGTGTTCTCATTTTGGCTGTTCATTTACCCTCCAGGAATGATGTTTTCATCGTACATGGTGGAAGACAAGACTCCAATGGGTTTATCCTATGTCGAGTTTCTGGTACATATACATCGACAGATACAGGGTAAAATGGATTAACGTATGTAGATACCTGAACAAGTTGTACGGATAGAGTCAATCATCAAATGAGCGGCACATGAAATCGAGGGAAAGACGATAAATCTATGCTTCTGTTGTGAAACAGATACTGAGATGATGTTGTAGTTTTTTTTTTTTTTTTTTTAATTAACTGAGGATTTGGCATCATCATTTTCATCATTATTTACCAAACTTGTGTGTAATATTTTGTTTAGCAAGAATCACTAAAGGATCGTCTCTAGCAAAAGATTAGAGTGGTGGAGTATCTTCTTTGTTAAAGATTTTGTCATCCTTGAAATGTTAAATACATAAATTGAGTTTTTTTTTTTTTTTTTTTTTTTTTTTTTTTTTTTTTTTTGCACAAGTTAGCTTTGGATCCGTTTCTTGTATATTTTGCCTCTATTAGAGTAGTCGTAGTACAAAAATACAGTAACAATTGTGAGTGCAGCACCAAGGTAGTGCAATTATCATATTGTCAGAAGATCAATCGACCTCAGTTGTCTGAACACTTGTGTGAAACATTCACCAACTTTTTTTTTTTTAATTTTTTTACCACTTGATTTAATATATTAATCAACCAAAAATGTATGTTTTTAATTCAAACAAAAAGAAACAAGGAATCCTAAGCTCTTTTTTGTTGTAGATGTAAAAAGAAAACAAGTTTTCTATGAAACAGGAAGTTGTTTTTATATTAGTGTTGGTTACCATTTAGACTACGTTGTAGCTTAATGTCATGGACGATCCACGTTCATTCCTGTTGAACGTTTTCATTTTTCTTTCTAGTGGCTTTTATCTTTTGTTCTCCTAAAGAATTTTTGTATTATATTTTTGGATTTTAGGTTTAGTCATTTTAATTTTAATATTTTTGATACTTATAGTCGGCATATTTTCATTTATTTTTTAACATTTTTTTAATGTTGTGGTCTTATTTTTTTCGCTAATTTTATTTTAATATTTTTCAATGTCTATAGTTCTTATAGTTTTTTCACTAGCTTTATTTTATACATTTTTTTAATATTTATGGTCTTTAATTTTTCTCCATTAATTGTATTATTAAATTCCCTCTTTGATTTTCATCTCATACAAGTAGAACTAATTCCGTCTACTGTCAAAAAAAAAAAATTAATTAATTCTATCTTTTCTTGTATATAAGAATTTCTAGCCGACGTCAGAATCAATATTTTCAACCAAACAATATTATGAATTTTTAATTTTTTAGGAATTTAGCAAGAGAAATAACTTTTCGTATATTATAAGACCCATAGAATTTAAATTTATAGAACTTAAATTTCAACAACAATCAAGCCAGTACGAAAATATTATGGCAAAACCTAAACCACAAAACAATGATAAGTAATGTAAGTGGATCAATCAAATAAAGTATGAAAGTTAACAACAACTACAAATAAAATTCTATAATTAATAAACAAAATACTTTAATAAAATGAATACCATAAATAATGCCATAAAAGTACATTAAAATTACCCAATAGTTTCCAACATTCTAAATGGACCTTTATTAAACACTTTCATAGTTTCATTAATATTAATAATTCTTTTGGGAATTTAAAATTTCAGCAACAATGATAGATTATTCTTTATTGTCTAGCAAGTTATTACAAATAAGATCACAATATAAACAACAAATACAACACATACAATAGGAGCCGGAGACTCGGGTATCTCAGACATAAGGAGTGGTCCAACCAACAAGATCAAAAAAATAAACATTATAAAGATTGATGTCCTAATTGAAATCATTTTGCTACCAAGTTTGAGTACTATTAGTAACAAGTGTATGTTTGTGCTTTCGAGTTTGAAAATGACTTTAATCAAAAAATAACTCGACTATCAGAATTCGAAAAGTTATACGTATTTATATTGGAAAAGAAGGAAGATTGAATGCGTGTGATAAATTAAATTATGAAAAAAATTAATGAAAATAAAATATATACTTACTTAATTTTCTCTAATTAATTTTTGTCAAATTTAGTTATAAATCTTGATGATACTTTATCAATAATTTATTTGAATAATAAGGAAGGATTAGAAAAGATATCATTTTAAGTAGCTATGAATTATTGAGTCCATAGTTATTTACTTTGTATTTTTATTGTATAGATGCAATCAATGATTGTTTAATGAAGTATTTTGGTAGTTTATTTGCTCTTGATTTTATTTGTGGAAAATATTTATTACATCCACTATAATTTGCTTGAAGATTGTGATCTCATTCCTTTATATATTGATATGTATTATTATATTATTATATTATTATATTATTATATTATTATATTATATGGTGCAATGCACCACTCACTACTAATATCATTTCTTTACAACATTCCTATTAATTGAAAAAAAACATTTAAAAAAATGTAACAATTTTAGATCTATCGGTAAAATGTTCTTTGGGATTTGCATAAGTGGTTGACAACAAATAAGAAATGAATAGAAGATGAGAATATGTGTGGATGAATTAATGTTTTAGGGATTGATTAGTATTAATACTTTTATAAGGGTAAAAATACACTCTTTTAGTTCTTAATAATTTGTCAAATATTCTATTTTGAGTCGCTTACTTATTTGACCTCATTTTTTCATTGAAAATGAACTCTATCACCTTTTTCACTCATGTCAAAATTTCAACTCTCTTTTAATATATCGGACTTGCTTAGATAAACAAGCAAAGGATTTACCCAAGGAGTGATAAGTGATAACAGCCCAAAGTGCCCATGTAATTAGTAATTATTTGTAAATGCACTTTGGGATGTTAATATGTTATCACTTACCAATCCTTGGGTAAATAGGATCTTTGAAAACGCTCACTTTACAAGGAAAAGAAAATTCTTGAGGAAAATGTACATCAACAACGTTTTGATACACCCTCAGTGAATGTTCTGTTTCTGTACATCAGCAGAAATTAGACTTATATTTACATAACTATTTTGATGTTACAAACAATTGAGGGCATTTACATGTACTGATTGAACTAGTTGGGTACGCGACCACCTAACGTAGTCCTGAGAAGTCGGAATGCTGCACATACTGGTGATGAAGCATAGAACTGTGATGACAACACAGGCAGAAACTATATGCACAATTGTAGTGATGTTCCTTGTTTTATAACTTGCTACATTTCCAGCATGTAGATTGTAGATATAATTAACGACCTTATGTACCTCAGTAGATTTTGAAAGTCCTGCAGAATTACAGGAGGAATGTTTTTATGATTGATGTTAGGAACAAACATGTTTACATTATATAGGCACGCGCAATACTTTAAAGTTGATATGTTCAATAGATAGAACCACATAAAGTAGTGTAGTGACCAAAGTCCATGTTGTAAGTGACTCTATAAACTCCGTGGGATATGGTATGTGAACAAGTGGTGAAATATGAAGTTGGAAGAGGTGTTGAGTAGTTTGGAGTATGCTTTGCTTGGGGTTTTGTATGAAGCAAATGGGTTATTGTACATGCTTAGGGAGCATATTTAGGTTGCTTGGGCGAGCACTACTTTTGGTGACCTTTTGGAACATGGCACAACAATTACTCGGGCAACAAATGCTTGCTCGGGCGGAGCACCTTGTTTGGTCTGGAAAGCACGTGTTGGAAAGCTACTGGATTGTTTTACGTAATGTGCTCGGGCAAGCACTTGGCCCTTGGTCATCCGACCAGCTGGGCAAACTTTGATATTTTACGGGATTTTAAAACCCATTTCTCTTATTCATATAAATATCACAAGTTCCTCGCTCTAACACATTGAAAGGCACTGAATCAATTAGTGTATTTGAGAGCCATAAAAAATAGGGTTTAATGAGAGGATAACTCGTTGAAATCATTAGTGAGTGCTCAAACTTGGTGTTGGATTCTCATTTGTAATCAACAACACTACCAGCACATTAATACAAAGGTCTTTAAATTGTTTGAGTGGATTTTATAGTCTAAGAACACATTGTTCTTAAGATTTTCCCAACTTTTGAATCTTTTTTCTTTGTTTAATTCGTTGCAATATCTCTTGTTCTTCTTCTTAACCCAATAGTATTCATTTACTTTAACAGTCCAAATTCATTGTAGTGAATGTCTTAGTTCTAGGGGCTTACTGCCTTTGGGTTTCATTATTAGACTAGAAGGGTCTGAATTTTCCACCAAATCGTAGCATTTTCGCTGTGAAAGGAAATCTAAAGGTTATAAACAATTTAATGAATGAGTATTAACACTATGTTTGGATAGGAGGAAATGGAGAGAAATGGAGGGATAGTATTTTCCTTATTGGATACCAATAACGGAAGGATGAAATAAAGGAAAGGGAATTGGAAGAAAGAACTCCTTCATATTTTAAACTAAACAAATCCTTTTAATATTAAAAAGATTCGGAAGGAAAACACACCTCCCCTTTCTTCTCCTCACCTCCTCTTGCTTTCCTTTCCATCCAAAAATGTTGCCCAAACATAGTGTGTCTTTTTGTTACATCATTTCATCTTGCCTTAAGTCTTTGCTACAAGCCTACAACCCCTTGGAAAGTGAAAGAGTTCACCAACTAAAGTTGATTGACAATGACCAAGTTTGTACTAAAAGAATTGTTACATGCTATATGTATTGTCAATGAGGTTTTTTGTTTGAAGGATTTCCATAAACTTAAAACCAGTTTTGCAATAATATAAATATCATCATATGCTCTTACCTGGCACTTGTGATCTGATTTCCAATGTCTGTTAGCATCCTCCCTGCATTTCCGAAACACCTCATCGGGTTCCCAGTGACTACATTTGCATTCTAAAAACACCATTTAAAAATGTAAGATGTTCAATGATGTATAATTAACAATATAATGAAATTCAAGTTTATCATTGATGTTGAGTGAGTGATTCAAAGTCTCCATTTGCTATACCTCGTTTTCCTTCATGTTGGCAAATAAAACCTTTTTTGAAGCCTTCAATTAAACAAGAAAAGGCAATATAATAAGCTCACACCAGAAAAAAGAAGTATGTTACACTACCTCTTCTATAAGCAAAGAGTGAGAAGTTTGAGTTAGGGAACCAATACCTTTACTTCAAGAAGATCTTGTCCAGGCAGTGAAATTGGATGAGTTTTGGGATTAAGAGATAGCTGGCAGTAGTGTCAAAATAAAATCATGAATAACTTGAATTGTATTAAAAGAATTGCAAGAAAAACATTTGATAAAAAGCTTGTAAGTAAGCATATTAATTATTACCTTGCTGAACATTTCAGATGGTGGGTTTTGGGAAAGTTTTCTATTACTGCGAAGCTTAAACTCCTAAAAACCATCACAGAGAAGATATAGGAATAAGGAAGACCATATATAGACAATAATAGAAGGAAAAAGTTATACAGAACAGCAGAAATTGAGTTTACAGCAGAACTACCCTTGAAACTGTGCTCTCCTTATAGTTTTGGAGAACACCAATATCTCCTTTAGTCGATGATATCTGCTTGCAGATTTGTCATTCAGTTATAGCTTAGAAAGATTAAGTGGGTTTTCTTTGATCAGTAGTCATGAAATCACATCTTTGAAACAATACCTTCTTATTAACTAGACGAGCTGTGAAGTTGTAGACTTGATCAGAGTTCTCTTGCAGTAAAGCTTTGTTGAAGTTAGCCCTGAAATGACTAGCCATGTAAAAATTCAACAAGAGTTGGGACACGAGGACCATGCTAAGAGTCCAAGACGATCTCATATTCAAACGAAGCAGTATATATCAGAATTATGAACCAAAGTTCAAAGTACATTGGAAAAACACTTGGCGCTTGAAACCCTAAACCAAATTTAAGAAAAACACAACAGTAAATATATGAAGTACCTTTTAGACTCGGGCACTCTACTACCATTAGCAATCCTTCCACTCCGTGCATTTTCAGACTGGCAATGTTAATATTTAAATTTAGTAAGATATTGTAATCCTTTTTCTATAATTAATAGAATATAACAATAAACAACTCAAATAGATGTAAGGTATTGTCAAAGTAACCTGAAATTTGGGCAAGGGTGGTTTGATTTTAATCTTTGTTTGAGCAGACGACTGTGTTTCTTGAATCTGTCAGCCAAAAAAACGAAAGCACAGTGAATGAGAGAGTGATCTATGTGGACTCAATTTAGCTCTTTCTGTAAGAAGTTACCAACTTTTCCATTCAAGGGCTTTGCTCTAAAGGAAGAGCCACTATACTTTGCATCATTTCCCAGTTCTGGTGCATTCTTGGACCTGAAATTTGAACTATAATTCCCATAAATCTAGGCTACTTATGAGAAAAGGCTTATCCCAAAAAACTTCAGTAATAAATTTAAAACCTTTGTCTTGCTCTATTTGCTGTTGCGAAGTTTGGTTCTTTTGGAACAGTAGTTTTTGGCTTGGCATGGGAGTTTACATCAGTTGTTCCAACCTGTTAATACAGAATATTTGATATGATACTTAAATATATGAAGACCATATGTTTCAGTGGAATATGTTTTACACTGATACAACAAGATACTTTATAAGAGAATGGGTTAACTGATTATCTCTGAATTAACAATACAACCATACATAATACAAACTGACCTTTTTAGATGGCTTGTGTAAAAAACTAGTTAGATGTTTAAGCTGAGCAACCTGATTTTACATGAAAGGAAAGAAGTTTCACGATGCAAGTTTTAACAATAGAAATAAAAAAGAAATGTAAAAACTAATGAAGTACTATGGACAGATTCAAAAATCAGAGACATTAGCAAATAGACTCTGGATTTTCCTGTTAACTCTAAACTATAGTAATATTATGCTAGCAATATACAGAGTCTCCAACAATAATTAAGAGATTATTCTCTTGTCTTAGCTTATCTTATTTCAAGGATTTGGTTCAAAATTTTCATAAATGTTAGCCGCTGCTGCCGCTGAGGTGGTCAAATAGCAGCATCTGAATTTGGTTCTTTGTGATTCAAGGAAGGTGAGATAACTTGATGATTGAACTGCACCTGGAAGGAATTGGCTAACTGTGCAATTACTCTTCACTAGCCTTCTCTAATGACCTTAACAGTGCCTCGTAATCATGGAGAAAATGATCAATGATAATGAAGAAAGAACAAGGAAGTCATTTCTTATCATTCTAGTTTAGACTGGTTTAGAGTTAAGACAGATAGTAAAATCATGTTGTACATCAAAAGCTCAAGTAGAGTCGACAGATTAGGCCAAGAAAGACTTGTAAGATCATAGGAACATAGAAACAACAGGTTATTACCTTGCGCAAGTAACCAATCTCTAACTTCTGTCTTTTGGTTGCATCAGTTTCTCCTGGAGACTTGAGTGGATTTCCATGTCTCTGATGCCTGACAAGGAAAATTGAAATAAACAGGATGATTACATGATATTGGTTCTTGACAACAGGGTAACTTTGCTGATGGGGACAAAAAGAAGCTAGTAGAAAGCTAAACTTTAAAACAGAAACTTGTAACCCCAAAATTTTACTGAAATTTTGCCAGTAAAAATGCCACAGCTAGTTTTACAAAATGATGCAACAAAATTTGGGATACCTTCTGGAAACTCTTGTTGAATGGGCAACTGTATATTGATCTTGCTTGGCTAAATGGCTTGCTGTAGGTTGTAACAGTCTTGAGTTCACTGGGAACTTCGACTGGGATGTGGGCTTCAATTTCGACTTCAACATCATTGATCCTGTTGAGCATTTACAATTGGATAATTATAGTGTAAAATATCACCAACAGAAGATTACCAGGTGGTCTGAGGTCATAGTCACATAGTGTAAAAAATGCATAATGATTGTGATGCGGTTATCATAACGCCTAAATATCGGTTGAAACCATAAAATATCCCTTGATGCTGCATATAACACGGTATTTTAACGCCTTCACAATACGGGAAATATCGGTTTGTTGTTTTTAAAACATTTACAAGGCGGACAACGCAATCCGATGCGGCTTGTTTTTACACTATAGGCAAAGCAAGGAGAAATTATCAAAAGCTAAAATTACTATAGATCACAAGCTCTTTCAAAGAACTAAAAATATTTAGCTCTATTTATAATGACAACTGAGTAATTTTGCTATGCCCTCGCCCAAATAAACACCCTCTAAACCGAGAAGCATATAGTAGATTAGTATAAAGAGAAACCTTGAATTTACCTTTTTTTCCTTCACTATTTAAGGAATATTGAGGCTTTCCGCTGTAATTGTCCATGGGATATGCATCGCAAGGTCCGTACCTCGGGGAAGAAAAGCTGTCGGCCAAGTCATCAGCTCCTTTGTCCAGCTTGACTAACATAGCTAGAAAATGGTACCCAAAATTCTGAATGTTAAATATTCAACTATATCTATCAATAATGTTGAAGTCTTATTGTCCGACAATAAGGATTCAAATGCATGAGCCAAAACAAGTCATCAAGAAATCGCGGATATGATAAGTCATTCGGTTAAAATGTAGAAGTATAATAAAATTATAATTCAAAGGTATAAAAAATGAATTTGTATATAATGTTCTACATCCTACAAATTCAACATATATATCTAACCAAAAGAATTAAAGATGAAAGTTACTAACATTGCCAAATCCTTTAATTTCCAATAATGTAAACAATGATTTAAATTTAATTAGAAGCTTACGGGAAGGTAAATGGCCTTGAAAAAACTCAAACCAAAGCTCAGATTCCATAATCTCCTCAGACGTCTCTATCTTTGTAAAATCAAAGAATTTCGCAACATCAAACTCATAATCAAAATCAATCTCCAATAATTCCTCGACAATACACGCTTTTTCTTGAATTACATCCTCCATTTTCACATCCATCTAATTCAATCCCCTAATTCTTATAACTCGTAATATAAAGCTTCAATCAAAATCATAAATCCTCAACATAAAATCAAATATACAGCTAAAATGCTTTTATTGAAGTTCGAGAACTCTTTCCTCCCCATTCATTCTCCCTACCTAAACCTAAGAGGGAGAGAGAATGAAAGGAAGAAAGAGAAAGAAATTAAAGGAAATGAAAATGGCGGAAAAAGAGGGAAAACAGAGTTTGCTGATGGTGATTTTGAGTAATGACATTTAACAGCAATTCCTGGAATAATTTTGAAATTGTGGGTCCCAAATATCTCCCCTAAAAACGCTCCCAGGCTGGGGATTTGTTTGGGACTGGGAGTATTTTTCTTTGTTTGTCTGTGCACATTTTAATAATACTCTTAAGTTGTTATGTAAAAGAAAAAAAAAGTTTTACAAATAAAAAATTTTAAAAATAAGATGATTCCCAAAACAAATGTCTTTTGCTCGAATATGAGATAAGTCATTGCCTGCTGTTAATAACCGCGTGCGATTATTAAACTAGCTCAAAGTTAGCTCAACAATCATAATAGCGGGTGATTGTTAAGTTGACTTTGACTCAGTTTAATAATCGTTTGCGGTTACTAATAGCGGGCAATTTCTTATCTCATGTGATGAGAAACGCTTATTTTAAATAATATTTTTTTTATGCTTATTTTTGTAATTTTTTTATCATAAAAAGACTTTTTTTAATATATTTTCTCGTTGTGTACCTTTTTCAATGACCAATCTAATCTAAGATGTATCTTTACTCTTTTCTTTCATGTAGACTTTGAAGTCCATCTACATATTTTATGTATATACTTCAATTTGATCCATTTTTGAGCTCAATCATATGAAGATTTTTCAACGTATGTGTGATGGACCCAGCAATAGAAGTGTTTTTTGTTTGGTACATGATAGGCATGGAGGGAGAAGCCATAATCAAACCCAAGACTTCCTCCAATAAAAATAAAACATACTTTAACTGAGACAAAATCTGATTTTGAACTAATAATTAACATGATTGCTAATAAAAGCAAGTTTTTTAGTTGGTTGAAAATTGGAATGTTATAAGCAATCTTATAAGAATTGATAACTTTATGTCCTTCATTATCTGACAAGAAAATAAAAATTGATACAACAATAAATTAAGTAAATTTGAACATCAAATGAAATTTTATTATTTAACACTTCATTTGCTTTACAATAGTTATTGTAGTGGTTTTTTTTTTTTTGCGTTATTTTTGATAGAAAAATAAATTACTCATAATTAAACATGATGTTGGAGTCTTGTCGAAATGTCGTAGGTCCTCCGAACCCAAAACAAGTTAAACTTCTAGCCTAGTGTGCCAAGCCAGCAGTTGGAGACTACAAGTCATGTGTCATATGCCATACATTTTAAAAAATGTGAATATGGCTTGTCTGTAATCCAATAGCAGTTAGCAAGGCACGTCAGACCAGAAAATTTGAATAAAATAAGATGTTTTAAAAACTTAATTTCAAAAATAAGCTTCGTGAAAACTTAATTTCCAAAGTAAGCGTCGTACATCCAAACCTAGCCTTAGAGTAAGTCGCTGTTACAACGACTTAAAAAAAAAAATTTTTTTTTGTTTTTTTTAAGTCGCTGTTAGTATCAGCGACTTAATGAATTTTAAGTTTTCAGTTCTCAGTTACTTCCACATTCCAACCTACGAGATTAAGGAGTTGATCAGTTAACCTTAAAGTCGCTGTTACTTACAGCGACTTAGGGCGTTGACTGGTCAACTCCCTAAGTCGCTGTTAGTAACAACGACTTATGAAATTTTAATTTTTTCTTTTTCTTGTCTTTCGCTGTTAGTAACAGCGACTTACTCCAAGGCTAGGTTTGGATGTACGGACACTTATTTTGAAAATTAAGTTTTCACAGAGCTTATTTTTGAAATTAAGTTGTTAAATAATTTTATTTTATTCAAATTTTCTGTTAGACCACGAGTGAACTATGCTCCTGTTGGCCCAACCTTACCTATGCTTGTGTTTATTTATAACATGTTTATTTTGTAACGAGGTTGCGACGAGTGACGCTTAATCACTAGACTATCAGCGGAACTGATTTATGATTTATAATGTACTTGACTCTACTTCGCATTAAGCACCATTCTCCCCGCCAAGTCCTTTTCTACTCTTCAACCGTGTAGGGGTTTTAGCACCTTGTAGTGTGTACTGTGAAAACGCTCCAAAACCCTAGAAATCCATTCAAACTATCTTCTTCCATCATTTCTCCCCCAAATTCAGTACTGTATACTGCAATTTCCAAACCCTAGAAATCCATTCAAACTTTCATCTTCCTTTAATTTATCCCCCAAATTCAACAATGAGTTACGCAGCATACAAGATGATGCACTATCCAACGGGCATCGAAAACTGCGCTTCAGGTTTTATCACTCACTCCATTGCTGATTCTACTCCTCAGTTCATCCCTCCTATTCCTTCTGATGACCTAGATTCCGATTTCCCCAAAAGTCATGGCATTGGACCTATTCCTAACCTTGTCATTTCTTCTGGGAATGTCGTTGAGGTTTATGTAATTAGAATTTTAGACGCTAATGCTGTTTCTGATGCTAAACGTGGTGGCGTCATGACTGGTGTTTCTGGTGCTTCTTTGGAGCTTGTTTGCCACTATAGGTTTGTCTTTAGCTTAACTTTTTTTTTCTTTTTGCTATTTTTCTTTATTTCAATTTGGAAACGTATGTTGTTTTTTAAACTTTAGTGGTTGAACTGAAGTTATAAATATGTTGTGGTTGAATTGAAGGTTTTGATATTCTGTGGTTGAATTCAAGTTGAAATTTGTAAATTTGGTGATTTTTCTCTGCTCAAGCTTTTATTTTGTAGCTTCTCTCTGCTCAACTTTTTATTTATTTATCTTTCCGTACTCTTGAGGTTTTAATTGGGGAATGCAGTTTCTTTTTGACATCTTTTGGTAGAATTGAAGCTGAAATTTGTTAAAATTGGATGATAATGTGTATGATTTTGAGTATTTGGAAATTGGAAGCTATTGGTAATGTAGGCGAATTGAGCAAAATTTGTTGCTGAATAAGGTAAAAAATGGGCAGTGTTAAGTCCGATTTTAACTATATACTCACTCCGTCCCAAAGCCTCATTTTCCTTTTCAATTTTCCCGTTGAATCTATTCCATTTCTATTTTTGGCCTCTAGCACGTTTTTTTTTAAATTGTCACACACACTAAACTTACGTTTTTATCCCATCAACACCTTTCTCTCACTTGCCCATAAAATATAGATTTTTTACCACATTTATCCACTTTTCTTGATTTTCACCCTATTTGTACTTTAGGCATATTTTTTTGGGACATAGGGAGTATCTATCAATAGGACTTATTAGGGCTTGGAAAAGTGAGAAAGAGTTTAATTTATTTGAGTTGAGCTGAAATTATTGCTTAATTTTGATTGCGGTAAGATCAAAAACCTTAACAATTCAATTGAGTAACAATGATTGGCCTTATTTTTCACTATGGCTATATTCTCAAAATTTGTTGGTTTCTTTTTCCCAAGTGCATCACCAAACCACTGAAGGAAACCTTCTTCCATTACAAATCTAAGGAAGGGAACCTTCCATTTTTTCAAAGTCATAAGAAGATCTTTAGGTTGAACGCAATTCACCCCAATATAGGCCAAGGAAAAGCATCAATGACACAGATCTTTGGGGGGAGAGAAATTGATGACTTGACATATTCTTCACTCGCGAGGCATGAAGAAGAATTTCTTGTGAATTTCGATGACTACCCCTTTTCTTAAATACATCCCCTCTTTGGATTTTCTATTAAACTAGTATTGTCAATATTTTTAAAATGATAATTCCGCAGCTCTTAGTTCATACCAACTTTCTTTCTATAGCATGTTGAATTAGGCAGATTAAAGGGAAAGGGAAGGCTGGAGAGGTAGAGAGAGTGAGGGTCCATATATATATATATACACTTATCCTTCGCTTCCTCAACTTTTCTTTCTATGCCACACCCTCAAAAATGACATTGTTGTTGGAGTTTTCCTTGTGGATTTCTAATCAAATCTTATTGCTTTGGTTTTCTCTTGTAATATGCTAAATTTTTGGTGTTGGATTGGTAATATGGAGAAGTAATATCTTTTGTGTGCTGCAATTAATCCACTCATTGCTCACTGCTATGTTTGGCTTGTACAATGTTATATTGATCTAGCAATCTAGCTACTTCTCTATGTGGACACTTAAAGGGAAACTTCAGCAATACCATCCAAAGTTTTTTTTTTTCTTTTTTTTTACCTATTGTTTTTGAAATGGGATTTTGCTTGTTTACATCTTGCTAGGTTGCATGGTAATGTTGAATCCATGGCTGTACTCTCATTTGGTGGTAATGATACTTCTAAAAGAAGAGATTCGATTATATTAACATTTTGGGATGCAAAAATTTCGGTTTTAGAGTTTGACGACTCAATCCATAGTCTACGCGTGAGGTAAGAATTAAAATTTTATTTTTCTAATATGAAGTCTTGAATTAGTTGCTTCTTCGATGCTTCTTTTACTTTGTTTTTGTTGCTACTCAACTTCTGCTAGCCTTTTGTATATCATTAATATTTCATTGCTTTGGATAGAATTTGTTTTTTTTTTTTTTTGCTATAACATATTGATTGTTTCGTACAAACTTATTGCACAAATTTAAAGAATCTTTGAGTAGCCATATACAAACATAAGTGAGGGATTTCTACCAATTTTGCTAATTTTTTTTACTCCATCTTGCCCCAAATTTGTGAGTACATTTTGTTCATCATAAATATAAGGTATTCTATTTCCAAAAGGGATTATGTTTTAAGCTAATGAATTATACTTTCCCTTTCGCATAAAATTAAATGTTGTATTTCATGGATTTGTTGATGTGTGTGTGTGTGATGCAAAAGTCTTAAGGAAGGGAGCTTTAATTCCTGATGCGAACAAGCGCTGCCTCAAGAGATATCTTACATCCATTGATTGCTCTATAACGCCTCATGACCGAAATTTTCCATTTTTTACTTCACTTGTAATTTTCCTTCTTTTATTGAAGCCATTCACACTCTGACACTGTGTGAAGCTATAACCCCATAGAAGACACTCAAGCATCTTAAGGCACAATGGGATAAAAGATCAGGGGTTGATAAACCAAAGCTTTACTGTACTATGAAAATTATCATCCCATCTTTGGACTTGAGCATAGCTTTGATTTCAAAGGGAAAAAAAAAGAAAAGGAGGCTTTTTGAGGCACTTACTGCCTTAGACATTGGGATGGTGTGGGGTAGATTTAAGTTGTTTACATAATACTATAATAGACTTTGAGAGACATATTTTTGTTTTTTCAGTGAAACCTGCACATCTTCCTTTGAGGTTCAACCTTAGCTTTACATAACATGACACCAATGTCAAAGTTGCTAAGGATATTACAAAATTTCCTCCTTCTAAATGATAGAAATTGTTTCTCACTCCTTTGATATGTCTTTAATTGGCCTTTGACATACTCCATTCGTTTTGGTACAATTGTCACATACAAATGTCTCATTTCCATATTTAGTAAGCCATTTGTGGTTTATATATTCTCTAATTTTAATTTTGTCCATCAAGTTACATTTTTCTTATAGGCTTTATCAAACGAGCATTATACCAACACTACTTATGGATTAGAATGTTGAACTTTTAGATAGTTGGAAGATGAGAGTAGTGAAAATGCAAATGTTCTAACAAATGAGTAGGCATACCTTGAGGGATAAAATTCAAAATGAAGATATAAATGAAGGGTTTAGAAGTTCCACATATTGAGGAATATATGAATGTTTTTTTTTTGAGATGGTATGAGCATGTGCAAAAATTGGTTTACTTTATCTACGTAATGTTGATTAGATTAATGAAATACAATCTTGTTTAAGAGGGAGGTATGCAAGATACCTTATTAATATCGGTTTTTTACACCTTTACGATGCGGGTAATATTGGTTTGGTAAATTTGAAAACCTTTATGAATACGATATAACCACTACAATGCGATGCGACTTTGTTTTTGCACTACGGGCGCCAATGTTGGTGAATGGGTTGGGGTTATGTGTTTGTAAAGGTTGGGTGTACTTAGGAGGTATTGTCATTGCACAAATGTAAATAACGTGTAACATAATAGCATTATTATAGGAAGAACGATGGAAATATTGTACTGTTATGTTGAGCAATGCCCAACTAGGATATTTCGAGCCAACTCAAGTGCCCTATGTCTATAAAACACTGTTTGTCAATACCAAAAGCATAATCCTAATCTTTCCCTCCCCTTATGTATATATACATAAAATGGGTTGACTTCCTATGCAAGAAATCATAAACTAGTAACTGATAAAAACAAAAAAAATTGAATATTTTTTGTAGACTTCTTTTTCTATTACCAATATTGCCCTCTTTCCCTTTCTGAGTGAATTTCCAATCTCTCTCCGATTACTGAACCCCTCAAAGAGTTTTTACTCAATATATCTAGCAAACTTCTAGTGTAGATTGCAGACAATAACTCGTTTGTTTGTTACTTTTGTGAAAGCACATAAATAGATAGCAGGGGTCTAGTAGATTTTTGAACTCATTTTATCCCGTTGTTGATTTAAAACCATGTTTTTTAAAAGGCTTCATCACCTTTCGTGAACATTGATTTGCAAATGTCTTTGGAACAAGGAAGATTGTGTATTAGAGATAGTTTGCCGGTGTTTTTATGGGGATTTACATGAAGAAACAAGACTACAAGAGACATCCCTACATGAATTCTTTGATCTTGAGCATTACAAGTATTGGAAGACAGAAGTTTTCCATAAAAATTAAGTTCTTCAAGTTCCTATTTCCTAAATGTAAGGTTTCCTATGAATAGAAAGTTTCCATGAAGTACTATTCTTAACCATATAAGTAAAGTTAAGGGTGTAAAACAGAAAAGAGGGTTCACTTGCTTAAGATTCTCTGCAACTGTGAGGAGCTCTTCAGCTAGCCGTTCTCTTTAATTAATTTGTGAAGGTGTTGGTGGTAGGGGGACATAACAATATGAATACATTTTGCATCAAATATTTTTATCACCAGATAATACTGCAACGTATTGTTTTGGTTCATTTTGGTCCTTGGTAAAATTCAAAATGTTTTTAGGCAGTGTAGTTAAAATCTGGGATTTTTCTTCCGCTTGTGACGAGTCACTTAATGGCAATAGGATTCACAAATGTACTTGGTGAGAAGAATCATCAACATGATTGCTGCCCTCTCACCCTTATGTGTTTGTTTTTTAGTTTGGTTAGTTGTTAGACTAATAGCAATGTGTTAGCTAGTGAATTATTCGCTATGTAGTTTGTTCTTTAATGTTTGTCTGTTGCATATTTTGGTCAAATGGGAAAACATCAAGGGATAATTGGATTTTTTTCTCTTTTGTTTTAGATACACTGTACTACTTTTGTTGCATATTAGATGATGAGTTGGTATTTTCAACTCACAACAAATATATTTAGGAATTTCAGTCAATTCTTGTTTGGAAATTCTGTAAGTATTTGGCTTTTTAAGCCTTTAAGATGTAGAGTAATACATTATTTCCAGTTATGTTTGATGAGTGCTTGATAAAATTTGCTGTCTTTGTAGCACTGGTATGTTTCAGGCCAAATCTACATTCAAGTTAATCTTAGTGAACAATGGTTTAATTCTGAATGTCTTTTTGAATTTAAGGCCTGTCTTACGTATTGCAATGCATGTATTTCAAGAGTTCCGTTGGTTAATTATGACCTTAGCCACCGGAAAAACAGAAATGTCTGGTTGCTGTGAGAAGATTTTCAGTCTTCATGACTTATGTAATATTTAGTCAAAATTATTACCTTACTATGGTTAATTCATGTTTTTGCCTTCACAGGATTTGATATGCTGTCATGACTCATTGCATGTCTTAACGTTTATCTTCAACATTCATTTCTGTGTTTTCGCTTATTAATGATTTCTCACTAATTATCGATAGTCTCTGACGTTGTGCAATTTATCTTCAGCTCGTTGCATTGTTTTGAGGGTCCAGAATGGCTTCAGCTGAAAAGGGGAAGAGAATCCTTTGCGAGAGGCCCTTTGGTAAAGGTTGATCCTCAAGGCAGGTGCGGAGGAGTTCTTGTTTATGATCTGCAAATGATAATACTTAAGACTGTTCAGGTCTCGTTTTTCAACTGTAGCCATTTTTGGCTGATTTGCACCATTTGAAATAATGTAGCACACATTTTTTTTCTTAATTTTTCCTATTTGGAAACTCAAATTTGAATTTGTAGAACTAATCAGAAGCTATTCTTAAATCTCAAGGTGGTTCCTTGCAAATTCTATTTTTGTTTGGTCTCTAACAAATTTCTTATGGAAGGAATTACTGATATCTTGTGTTTTTTCTGGCTGATAGCAAACTCTGATTACATTTGACATAATCTGGGATCAAGTGCAGGGCGTAGCTGTTGTCTGATTTTCATTCTTTTCTCTTTGTGATCATCCAATATACCTTGTTTTTATTAAGTGTTGCTAGTTATGGTCTTTTCTTCATATTCTTTAAGGCATAGGTGACATAGGAAAGGGAGTATTAGTGCACTTAAAAATGAGAGATAAATTTTATCATTTAGTGAGTATTGAAGCAATAGGTATCATTAAGAATTATCAATTAGCAATTGGCTTGGAATTGACACGGCAAGA
Source organism: Amaranthus tricolor (assembly GCF_026212465.1). Classification (NCBI taxonomy): domain Eukaryota; kingdom Viridiplantae; phylum Streptophyta; class Magnoliopsida; order Caryophyllales; family Amaranthaceae; genus Amaranthus; species Amaranthus tricolor. The sequence goes on along the minus strand of NC_080048.1, from coordinate 1,320,536 downwards.
TTTGTTTATTCGAGTCATTGGGTCGATTCAAAATGAGGTATTCGGTTCAAAATAAAGTCTTGTGTCCACATTGGCTTTTGCATAATTTAAAATTCATTTTTTAGTAAAGTTGGTTCACTTAGAAGGTCGGCTACTCATCGGGTCACACCTCGAGACACGTGTAAAGACCCAGGCATAATGCTGATTGGTCATGATAGCATTGTGATCTGCATGAAACAACCTCTTTGTTATCTCAAGGGTAAGATTGTGTACATCTCACCCCTAAACCTGGGGAACGTAGGTGGGATCCACTTAGTGACATTGTTATTATATTTTATATTTGGGGATGCTTGTAGGTGTGGGTGGGTTTTCAAAACTGCTAAATAAGATTGTATACTAGTGTTTTTAGATAAATTAGTACTGTACAGATATAGTTTGGCATCAAGTGCTGATTTTTCTCCTAATATTTATCTCATTTTGTAATGAGATTATTAATCTTTGGATCGCTATTTATTTAAAGCTTCTGTGGCCTGTGCTTGAGGTGAAAGGGGAAATTAATCTGTCCAACCACAGTTTTCAAGCATCTTTCAGCCCTCTTGAGAAGTTATGTTCGTTTTGGAGGGATTTAAAGATTGGAAATTCCTTCATTCAAGTGCTGATTGTAGTACATATGAAGGCTTGGAAGACACAAATTAGAGTTTGGGTTGACCCAGTGTACCTTATTTGTGTTTAATGATTGTGTTAAAGAACACTGTTTGCTATTTTGTTTTGTTGAACTAGTCTATAAGTGTTAAATAAGTTTCCAATTCACATGTTCTGGATCATAGTGCACATAGTGGTTATCAAGTCAAGTAGCATTATCTGTTTAAAGTTAGTTATGGTCCGTAATTTCTTTGTATCTGTAACCGCATGATGGCTGGTTTTTATTAAATGATTTCTAAAATAGGAGAAAGCAACCCCAAGTATCTTCTATTAAGGTTGATTATAAAATATAATATAATATCACACTCACCAATACACTATGTTACCATGAACTTCAAAATGCGCGACACATATATTTACAAGATATATTGTTGTGCAGTGCATTGCATAATTATATATATCTATTTTTTTGTGCAGGCTGGTACAGGTTTGGTTGGGGATGATGAAAATGTTGGTTTTGGAGGTGGAACTTCTGCTCGTGTAGAATCATCATACATAATTAGCTTAAGGGACCTGGACATCAAGCATGTTAAAGATTTTGTATTTGTTCATGGTGAGGTTTACTGATATGATCAGTGGGTGTAATATCTTATAGATGTTTTATCTGAGTGGCAGAAATGCTTTCAGTTTGGAGATATATCCAAATTTCAAATGTTGCATTGTCTTAGTTTTGTTGTGTGGACGAGTGATTTTTTGTCCCTTTAATCTTACATGAAAATCTAATGCTTTTTATATATTCCACTGTTTCCACCCATTTGTATGTGGATGTGTCTGCTTGTTTATTTGTACAATTGTACATAAGGTGTATGGTTTAATGTCTCTATTGATTTTCAGGTTATATTGAGCCTGTCCTGGTTATACTTCATGAACGAGAGCTTACTTGGGCAGGAAGGATCTCATGGAAGCACCATACTTGCATGCTTTCAGCCCTTAGTGTCAATACAACGATGAAACAACATCCTCTTATATGGTCAGCTATGGTAAGTTATCAGTTTGGTGAAATGACGTTGCAATGGTCAAATTGGCTAAGTAACTATTGTGAAAATATAAGTTTGCATTATTGGTCATCGATAAATTTGAAGATATATAGACAGTGACACTAGGAACCTCAAACTGATATTGAGTGTTAGAAACTCTATCAATGCATAAGCAGAACCAAGAGAAAATAATAAAGTAAGTTGTCACTGGCTCGCTGAGTCACTGTCTTGACTCTTGACTCTGAATCTTCTTGAACAGTTAAACTTGTACTGGTGTCTGTTCATGACTTCATGTATGAAATAGATTCGTTCCATTGTCAATTCATGTGTGTCTGCATACTTGAAGCTTTGCCTGGGTGAGGTTGTTGATTTCTGTCTTTTCCATTATACCAAAAAAATTTCTATTCAACACTTCAGGGTTCGGACTTTAGTTAGCCATCTTTTCTTTCATGTTTTCTAAGCTCTAAGCATCTTTCATAGTGCTAGGCTAATCTCCCGTGTTATCTAATTCGATTTTTGAGTTTGCAATACACCGGAATGAGCCAAGAATGAACTGAAACTAATAATAATTCACACTTTGCAGTAGACTAGTGAATTTTAGTAATAGTGGGCTAATCCCAGCTCATCCCCAATAAAGCAAAGTAAGTGCCAAAGTGACCCAAAGACACAGGACTAGATTCTTTCATCCCATCGCGTCAAACTTCAATGGCTTGAATTGAAAGTTTTCTGAACTTATGCTTTACCTTAGTACGTATCTTCTCTCAGGCGAGCAAGTAATATTTGCAAGCACTTTAATCTTTCAGGCATTGAAATTTATTTCAGAGGTCTTCAGATGTTGTGTATTGTTGGGAAATAGATAAGGCATGAGGGTGCATAAAACTTGAAATCTTGAATTCTGGATCATGTTTTCTTGCTATCTTTATGTCTTGGGACATTCAAATAATGTTGTATTTGCTGTATTCGGTAACAGAACCTCCCACATGATGCGTACAAGCTGCTTGCAGTTCCTTCTCCAATTGGTGGTGTTCTTGTAATCTCCAGTAATGCTATTTATTATCACAGCCAGGTATTTGTCTTAGTTATAGGTATTTTTCTCAGTGTCATGTCATGGTGATGGTCTATGCTAAATTTGTTTGATTTCACCAATCTTCTCCCCTTCACTGATACATAATTAGCTACTTCAGTTCATGTTTTCTTATCTCTTGTTTAGAGAACATGGTTTATTAATTGTTTGAATCCTCTTTTATTTGACAGTCAATGTCATGTGCGTTGGCTGTGAACAATTTTGCCGTTTCAGCTGATGGCAGGTAGTTCTCTCTAATGTTACCTCATCTGCATTACCTTTTCTTCAGGTTACTTTGTTTTGAAATGTAAATTTACATTCAAAGAAAGAAATCATCATGATGTGTAAAATTTGAAATTAAATGGATACTGACGTACTAGTAACTAGTACCTAACTTTCTATTTTGTTGAATTTCAATATTTTATCTTAAACATGTATGGATAGAGAAAAACTGTAGTAGTTCATATTTAATATCTGCATTACAATAAGAACCCAGTAGAAATATAGAATTAGGCTCCAGCATTATAATTGTGATTTTGGATGTGGAAATGTCTAGATTTAGTACATTATCTGTGCCTTTACCTTATTTTGGTGGGAACTTTTTGGTTGGGTTGGGCTGCCTCTTTTACACTCGTATATGCTGCAGTTATGAAAATTGCAAGTCTCCACTCACTCTGCATGTTGGCAAAAGCTAGTTCCTAAGCTGAAGGTAGGGAGATGACACCTTCTATGTTGTTTATTAATTGTTATGACTTTTGAAAGGTCTCATTTCCTGTCTCTTGAGCCAGGTCTGTATGGCACAGGTTGCTGGATATGTACATGACAAAAAATTAATGGTTATAATCTCACTTGTTATAGGATTTTTCTTTTCCCATCTTCCATAATGATTTCTTCGTTCTTTATGAGATTTAATTAGTTCCTTGTTTAACCTTGTTTCTGGAAATTTTCCTTTGTGCTCTGTCAAATAATCACATTTTTATGATTGATCCGAAATTTCTATTGTCAATTATTATTCCTTGTGAGTTACATCTTTCTCGGTCAAAATATCATATCTCTACTTTCTTGAAATAAATTCTTTTTGAACAGACTACATTGCAGTGTCTTGGTTATGAGTTTCTTTGAATTTACTTTACATGGAATTGTATTTATTGGTTTGTCTACTGGCTATGCAATTATTTCATATTGACTCTCTTTTGCTGGTGGATATTTTACTTAACTTTTTCAGCCATGAGATGCCTCGATTGAGTTTTTCTGTGGAGCTTGACACTGCTCATGCAACCTGGTTAGCTAATGATGTTGCCATGCTATCCACTAAAACTGGTGAACTACTTTTGCTGACACTAGTTTATGATGGGAGGTTGGTGGTCTAATCTTTTGTAGTTTTTAATTTGTACTGTATATGTTGCTAGTTATTTCTTTTCAAACAGTTTGGGACTTTGAGTCTCATTAATTCTGATCTTATAACCAAACCTAATTTTATTGAAATTTGTTAGCATATATAAGGTGTTATGTGTCTCAATTTCTTTTCATCCTTAGCAGCTGTGTTGGATATCTGGAAACATTGACATTTCAATTTAGTTTGGAGGACTGCAAAGTTGTTGGAAATTGTCCGATATTTGACTTGGAATTGTATTTGCATTACATTAGAGCGGTGCCCTTTTCCCAATAAAGTCCTGTCAAAATGAAACTTCTCAATAAAATAGTAATGAGAAAAAAACCACTTCTGTTGCTGGGTTTCGTACTTTCATCCTATCTGTAATAAAACAATAAACCAGGAAAGTTTGAGGATAGAGGAGAGCTTGCTTAAATTGAAAAACATTAATCAAGTTTCTTGTGTTGAGGATATTGTGTAGCGATTGTCAAGCTTCTGGTGACTCGTTCTTTTTAGTCCATAAAAGTTTACAAGAGCTTGAGGGCGTGCAATAATTTATCCCTCCATCCCTCTTCTGCATGGTGACAGTGCATTTGTATCTCTTTCATATACTTCTTTGTTTCTTTGAAATTATTGAAAAATACTTCCAAAAAAGCAAATGGGAGTAAGGGCCTTTAATCTTACAATATTAATTTGGGAAAACTTCTTTGGATTGTTATTGGTGCAAGCTCTAACGCCATGGAAGCTTGGCATGAAACCGCTCTCAGCTTTTCTATTGTATATGAAGGACTGATTGATTAGTGTTTCTTTGAAGCGTCTTACATTTCCAGGAATTATCATAAGTCCGATGAATGAAATAAGGCGTTGGGTATGTATATTTATAAACCCATGTTTTGAATAAACTGAGTTGTCTAGCTGTGCTAAAAAGAATGACACATGCCAAGATTTCTGTTTCTTTGGTTTACAGCCAAAACTTTAGTTGGTTGCAATGCCTAGTAAAGGGATAATGGGCTAAAGCTCCTATTGTACACCATTTAGATTTAGTTAATTAGTTTTCTTAAGGTTTGTGGTAGATGAGAATTGTACCCTCAAACTTCAGGCTGAAGGCGGAATTCATAATAGCTTGAGATTCGCAAAATTTATGTTGTTCTGTTGATTTAAATGTTCAAGTCTTTATTTGAAATCCGATAGTTTTTAGTTAAATGATTTTATTTGTTGAGACAAACACTACAGTCTTGTTCTTTCACTAACTTGTCAGGAGATGAGGAATTAATTTTTGTAGAGAAACAAACACTACTGTTCCTTGCAATTCATGATATTGTGATCTGAACATGCATGGCATATGCTGTTGAGAAGTTGTTGACATTGAAGTGAATAAAATGTGAAGAAAATGTGTGTTTGTTTCTGACTTAATCTTTGTCATCTTGATATGTAGGGTTGTGCAGAGACTTGACCTTGTGAAATCCAGAGCTTCTGTTCTTACGTCGGTTAGTTGCATATATTACCGTGTTTTAAGATTCTTTTCATGATTCACCACTTCATATGAAGAATTTTTTTTCCAGGGTTTTTTTCAAATGAAATATTTTATCGAGTATTATTGATTGGATTTGGCTATTCTATAGGATATCACAACGGTTGGAAACTCTTTATTCTTTCTGGGTAGCCGCTTGGGAGACAGCTTGCTTGTGCAATATACTTCAGGAGCTACATCCTCTGCATCTTCTGTGAAGGAAGAGGTGCGTTTTGAACCCTAAAATCTATCTTATTCATGTAGCTTTTTCAACTGGTTGAACTATCATCTTTATACTTTTCCTCTCTTTATTCCCTTCATTTTTTTTCTATATGCTTTCTTGGATTACTTTTTGAACTTTTGAGATGAAATATTAGGCCTTGATTGTAAATACCCCCCAATAATTCAACAAGGGTTAGTTTCTAGTTTTCTGTCGTATCAATTTGTGAGGAACGTCTTGTCCACTCGTGTTTTCCCTTTTAATATTATATCTCTTTTACATTATCAACCATTGCTACCTCTTAAAAAGATATTTGTTTTACAGGTTGGGGATATTGAAGGTGATGCCCCGTCAACCAAACGTCTACGACGCTCCTCCTCAGATGCTTTACAAGATATAGTTGGTGGCGAGGAGCTTTCTTTGTATGGCTCAACCCTAAATAAAGCAGACTCAGCACAGGTCTGTCCTCATGTTTGAATTTTTTAGTGACTATAGTATTGTTTTCGTTTTTCTTTTATGGTATTTGTTTCTGGAAAGAGCTTTATTTCAACATCACCAACGAGCGTGGGATGGCTAAGGACAAATAGGCTCAAGCCCTCAAGCTCTTATCTACCAATGAAGGTTTTGAAGTTTTTCTCTGAGACGATGACATTTTGACATCAGCTATATCTAGTTGAACTTGAAGCCTTGATTGGGGAAGCTATTCCTTGAAAAGAATTTTTTTGGTTTCTTTCTTTACCAGTGCATCTATGAAGTGCAGACAGATCTCAGCAAACCAATCTTTCTGAGTCCTTCCCTTCTAAGCTATAAACACATCTTTGACAAAACACAACCAAACCCATTCATCCGAAATAAGGTGAAAAAGTACCATGGAGGAAGAACCAAAGGACGAAATTGTGGTAGACGATCAACTTACTGTAGTACTGCAATTTCACATGGTAGCATCGAACTTTCATGAAACGCCAGTGGTAGCACTTTTGTAAGATTTTTCCACATGGTAGTATCCAGTTTATGCCTTATCTAACTGCCGTAGCATTTTTAGTTAAATTTTTGTCAAATTCCGTTTAATTCACCATTTTGACATTTCTACCCTTATTAAGTGTTGTTTGTTGTCTTTATAATTTGCGATAAACCATTTTATGCTCTCAAATGTTTAATTCACGATTTTGACGTGTAATTCACCATTTAATTCGTCAAACCTCTTCATTCAAATTATTATCTTTATAATTTACCCTGGTTAAGTACATATGTATTAGTACTTTAAATGCACCTTTTGAACTTTATAATCCTAGTTAAGTACATTAAGTGAATATTATGGCTTATGTTATAGTGCTTAAGGCACCTTTTGTCAAAAATGCCAACAATTTGAATGAAAACAAAGTTGTTACAACATTTGAGAGCATTGATGAATTAAAGGGTGAATTAAAGGTCAAAATGGTGAATTGAACATTTGAGAGCATAAAAATGGTTTAGGGCAAATTATAAAGGCAATAACCAACACTTAATAAGTATAGAAACGTCAAAATGGTGAATTAAACGAAAATTGACAAGAATTTAAAGAAAAATGCTATGGCTGTTAGATAAGGCATAAACTGGATGCTACCATGTGGAAAAATCTTGCAAAAGTGCTACCATTGGCGTTTTATGAAAGTTCGATGCTACCATGTGAAATTTCCCTAGAGTTAAACACAAACTGCAATGGTTTGCATTGTTAAAAATTTTGTTTCCTAGTGACATCTTCAGTTGGGTATTCTCTTTGACGTCTTCCCCTCCAAAAAAAGAGAAAGGGATTAAGGATGATTCCTTGTCTTCTAAATATCAGTTGGAGGAAATATTTTTTGACTATTTTTTCAAGAATATCAGTGTTTCATAATAGCCTCTTTACAAAAAATGACCCAGTCTTGTCAATTGTGATGATGCTGAACTATCTTATCAGTCCCCTTTATATATTCCTCTTTTACACAAAATCATTCTCAAAGTCTTGAAACCTTTTGTTCCATTTGATTTTGGTGATAAGATACCTTAACACAAAACCATTTCAAATATCATAATAGACAAGATACCTTTTGTTACATCTTTTGTTGATGTAAAGGTTTTTGGATTCAGACTCACGATTCTTAGAAAGCCATAGTTGTCACTATTAGTCAATACAAAAGTTTGTTTATTTTCTTGTTTTTCGTTCTCCTCCAAGTTATTCTTTATGCTTGATATTGGTCTGGATGAATCTAAACGCTTGCCAAAAATGTGTTTAGTTGGATGGGTATTGTCTTGAATGACAAATACATACATTTCATTTGTGCTTTGTGTCACAGTTATTTTTCATACTAATTTGATCTAATATTTCTGGTCTTTTAGGTGTTCAGAACATTTAAATTGAGGAAAATAAGAGATCACAACATTCTATTACCATAATATGATTAACTATTAAGTGACTCCCACCTAGGTAGAGTTTAGGGGCTGGGATATACATAACCTTAACAAATATATAAAGCTGATATTTTGTTATTTGGATTGGAAGGCGTGCTTGTGAGTTGTGACTAAAGAATTGCTTATGTGCATGATTTAATATTGCCTTAATTCCAAATATTGCTCTTAATTTTGTATTTATTTAATTCCCTAGTGATTCTGCTATACATAATTCCGCTTTATGTGATTCTGCTTTATGTGATTCTTTGCAGAAATCTTTCACATTTGCGGTACGGGATTCATTGACTAATATTGGTCCATTGAAGGATTTCTCATATGGTTTAAGGATCAATGCAAATCCCAATGCCACTGGAATTTCTAAGCAGAGTAATTATGAATTGGTGAGTTGATTTTGCATATGTTTTGGCGCAACGAATCTTGGGTGGATCTCAGCGTTGATCCTTTTGCAGTTTTCTTCGATCCCCAGTTGGTTGCTTGCTTCAATTTGATTTTTGCTGATGCATGTCTTTGCAGGTTTGCTGTTCTGGACATGGGAAGAATGGTGCACTCTGCGTTCTTCAGCGCTCAATCCGCCCAGAAATGATTACTGAGGTGTGTTCTAAAAGATTAATGGCTTGTATGTACTTACTTGCTTTCCTTTTCGGCATCACTTTGGCCTTTTGCTCTCTCATCCCATTTTGTTTTTTTTGGGGTATGATTTTGCAAGTTGCTTGTGTTGGATTGCATATTGTTAAATGATCATCTTCCATGTTTCTTCATAACCTCCCCCTGTGTTTGAGGTGAGTAAAGTGGGACCTATCTGTCCTTATCAGTTAAAAAATAACAGCTATTTGTTTGTGAATTGGTCATGTTTTCAATTTTTTTTGGTACTTTAAAAGTTGCATTTCCTCATTTCCTATGTGTTGTAGTGTTGCCTTTTGGATGTAAATTGGTTGTATATGAAGTCAATATGCAGTCCTTTTGCAATGTAGTTTTTTCTAATAATTGGAAATTCATGCGAGTTGCAAAATTTTAAGGTTGAACTACCTGGAGTTAAAGGTATTTGGACTGTCTATCACAAGAGTTCTCGAGGTCATAATTCGGAAACATCCAAGATTGCTGCGGAGGAAGATGAATTTCATGCATACTTGATCATAAGCTTAGAGGCACGAACAATGGTAAAGTTATTTTTACTTTCTCTTGTTGCTGTAGAAGTACTTAAGTAGTGCATACAACAAAGCTTTTAGCACCTACATTTGGTTTCAGCTACCTTTTTGCTTGGTTGCCAACTTCTTACAATATACTTGTTATGTCAAATTTACTACGGTTACTATCTATTTTCTTATGGGATGTTAAATTTCATAATAGTTTAAGATTCAGGTGCTGCAATCCATGATGATTTTCTGCTTTAGGATCTTGACTTTGATTCTGCCATTCTGGGTTATGTCATGAGTAAGTTAATTTGGATTTTGATGTTTCTGGTAGTTTTTGTGTTTCTATGGATGGTACTGGGGAACTATTATCAAAGTTCTTTGTCACTTTTGACCCATTTTGGCCTAGTCCTTTAGCAGTGTATTGCAAAGCAGACAAGAGACTTGGTATATCTAAACTCTGTCTGTTCTTTGCTCGCTAGAAATACAAATCATATGATTTAAATCCGAGAGTTGATGCTGGGATGACTGAGATGTTCCGTGGCTTGACTATCAGCTTCCTAATGATTGTTGATAAGAGAGAACATTTCTTGCACTTGTAAATAAGATTCAAATGTACATTGAACATTGACACCTTTTCCCAGGCTTAGCCGTCTTAATATCTTCAGGTTCTGGTAAACATGAGCTGCCTTTTTATCATGTTCCATACAAATCTGTTCCTCTACATAATTTTATTTCTACTGCTGCTTATCTAAATTGATAGCTCGAGTTTTGTGGTTGTGAAATTTTACATGCGAGTTGTGGATGGTCTGAAGCTTTTCCTTTAATTGCTGTTTGGATCTTCTGTTTTTTAGTTGTTACATCCCCCTTTTTATGTGAGAGCCTTTTGAGAGGAGTGTAACAATTAAAAAAGTGGGGGATAGTATTTATATTTCTTTTTGTAATTATTTGTTTAGGTTCTTGAAACAGCTGATCTTCTTGGGGAAGTTACTGAAAGTGTTGATTATTATGTCCAAGGGAGTACAATTGCTGCAGGAAATTTATTTGGAAGGTAAAAAATTTAATGCTACACGTTTAACTCACTTGATTAATGTCTATTGTTAGACAGGAGGTTTTCTTCAAGTTCATAGAACTAGCTAGTAGCTATGCTTATTTGCTATCTTCAAATCATATTGCTCTATTTTCTTCGTACAGTCAGCTCGATACTTGCTAGTTAGTGGTTGTGAACCTATTATCGTGTTGAACTTGTCTTCTTGGGAACATAGTGCAAAAATGCCGTTATGGACATAGTGATGCGGTAACGAGGATGATGTTGCCGTACCTGTCAAATATCGGTCTAACTGTCTAAACTATGAAATATCACTTGGAACGCCCTAAAATGCGGTTTTTGTTACACCTTTACGATACAGGTAATACCAGTTCGGTAAAATTGAAAACCTTTACGATTCGGACGATACAATTCGATATGGCCTTGTTTTTGCACTATGCATGTGAAGTTCAAATTTGTGTTTAGAAGGGATTTTGGGTTCTTCCAAGAGCTTGGTGTTAAAACATTTACTTTTGCAAATGGCTCTAATAGTTTTTATGCTAAGGCTATGGAATGAAAATTTGAGGAAATGCTTCATAATGTCAGTGTCTTATGGATGTCAATAGAATAAATGAGATGCTTTACAATTATTCACTCCATACTCTAGTTGATAGCAGTATTTTTTGCTGGATTCTCTCTATATCCCTTGGTCTGTTACTAGGTAGATAATGCGACACGAAATCTGGCATCAAGAGCATTCTTTCTCTGCTCTTTTAGTAAAGAATATCATCCCCTTTTGATATATGTCCTGCTGCTATTAAGAAACTTTATGCCTACATATTAGTAGTGTGATGAACAATGATCCTTTATATTTGGAGATGTGAGCTCATATTTCGTCAGTGAAAAAGCAGGCTGTGGGGTCCTTTGATTCTGTTCAAACTTTATTGGGAAATGGTGGAGCGCTTCTATTGCAACTATTTTTGTTAAGACTGGCAAGGTTCCATCCATTTAGTTCCTGTTAAATACTAGGCTTTAGCTTTTGAAAGAGTAAAAGGTTCTGGATTGTGGATAGTAGCTAGGATAGGGCAAATTTTGCGATGTAATTCACTTATTTCAAAAGATGTATGTATCATGTAGCTTTTAATCCGCTAAAAATTAACGCACTTATTGTTTATTTTTTAATAAATTCATCTAATGGGTACCTTGCTCATAGTACTCCTAGCAGGTGAATAACCGGCAACAAAGGGTCACCAACTGTTTTTTTTTACTTTAAAGCTAGGTTACCACCATGCGAATGTACTCCATTTTCCACCATTTTCATCAACTCCACTTTCTACCTTTCTACAGATGAAGTCTTTCAAGGAATTCAAGTGTCTCATTCATCATCATATTTGCTAATATGCAATCAAACTACAACATCAAACAAACAATTATATTTCTGCTAAGCTTAATTTACGAACATATCACCCACAAGAGTAAATTATTCCATCAGTTGGCAATAATTAGCCAAAGAAATCCATTCCAATAAAATTATGCAAAACCCAAACTTACAAATCCCAAAAAAGGCAGAATTTCTAAAAAGACACCAGCAAACACTCCTATGCAATCACCCAAGGTTCTAGCCACACCAATGTAAGATATTTGCTTATGACTATAGCCCATAGTGCTCTTAATTTATTACAGGGATATGCTTCCAAACAAATACCGAACTCATGCACATGATTCAACCCACATTGAAGCCACTAATACAGTAATACTAGCCATCTACTGTTGAAGAATGCCCTTAATCTCTCTTTTTGGGTCACTATTTTAGCATTAGAACAGAATTATGATCAAGAACAAGGGATAATTGTGACCCTTAAGGCTTTAATCTCTTTTTTGTATTTCAATTGTATTGTGGTGTTGTCCATTTCTTATAATTTTGGGTGGAAGAGAGAATGAGTTCATGTGGGTGGAGAGAGAGAATGGGTTGATGTTGGTGGGACTAAGGAAGAGCTAAAGGCAAACTCACTTTGGGAAAATTTAACCGGTTGCAGGTAATTATGGAATGTTATGAGCAAGATCCCTCATTAGGTGAGTTTATTAAAAAATAAATAATAGGTGGGTTTATTTTAAGCGGATCGCTCTTAGGTTTTATTATTGATGACAGTTTTTCCTATAATCTACTGATGTGCTTTCCCAAATCCTGGATGGACTGTATCCTTACTTCAACCATTTAATGCTCTGGTGATCATTGGATATAATGTACTGATGTGCTTTCTTGTCCCTTCTTGTTTTTGCTTCTATTTCTAGGCGACGTGTTATTCAGGTCTATGCTCGTGGTGCCCGAATCTTAGATGGTTCATTTATGACCCAAGAGCTAAATTTTGGACCCAACAGCGGTGAATCAGGTTCAGGGTCTGACAGCTTATATGTTTCAGCAGTTTCAATTGCTGATCCGTATGTACTACTAAAGATGAGTGATGGAAGTATCCAGCTTCTTGTTGGAGGTAATGATTACTCTATTGTCATGTATTTAGATGTAATTATTTGTCCAAATATCTAAATTTCAAATTCTGGCATGCAGATCCTTCTAATTGCTCTGTTTCCATCAATGTTCCTTCAGTTTTTGAAGGTTCAAAGAAGTCTATTTCTGCCTGCACTCTTTATAATGATAGGGGTCCAGAACCGTGGCTTCGTAAGGCTAGTACTGATGCGTGGCTTTTAACTGGTGTTGGTGAAGCTGTTGATGGATCAGATGGGGTAACTCATGATGGGGATATCTACTGTATCACTTGTTATGATAATGGCACACTTGAAATATTTGATGTGCCAAGTTTTAAATGTGTTTTTTCAGTGGAAAAATTTGTCTCAGGAAAGGCCTATCTCACTGATTCTCATGTCAAAGATTCACTTCTGGAACCTCATGGGGTTTCCAAGATTTCTGAGGATACGACAGGCCATGTTAGAAAAGAAAATGCTCAAAACATTAAAGTTACTGAATTGGCAATGCACAGATGGTCAGGAAAGCACAGCCGTCCTTTTCTATTTGGAATACTCACTGACGGAACTATTCTATGTTACCATGCATATCTATTTGAAGCTCCGGAAAATGTTAAAAATGAAGATGGAAAAGGAGGAAAAGTTTCGATTACTCTTGATAGTGAAAGTCCTTCAAGGCTACGAAATTTGAGGTTTCTGCGCATTCCATTGGACATGTATACGCGGGAGGAAGTGCCTGTGGAAGGTTCCCTTCCTCGCATTTCTACTTTCAAGAACGTTGGTGGTCATCAGGGATTTTTTCTATCCGGGATTAGACCAGCTTGGTTTATGGTCTTCAGGGAGCGTCTACGTGTTCATCCACAGGTCAGCTTAGTTTATGCATAATTGATAGGATCTTCCCCTTCCCCGTACCCAATCAGGACACCTTTCTCTTCATAGTTATATGTACTTTGCAATTATTTTAAGAATGGCTTTTGACAAATTTTGACTCCATGTCCTACCATTGGCTTTCTTAGTTTCTTACCTGTCATGTTTGCATGCTGTTTCAAGGTCTTACTTTAACACTAGTCATTATTTCACTGCAGTTATGCGATGGAGCCATTGCTGCTTTTACAGTTCTTCACAATGTAAATTGCAATCATGGATTCATATATGTGACCTCACAGGTTATATTCTCACCTTTGGCACATTGGTCTACAATTCTAGCTCATACTTGACTGAATTTTTTTTTATTTTTAATTTGACGTGATAGGGATTTCTTAAAATATGTCAACTGCCAGCAGGACTGAGCTATGACAATTACTGGCCTGTGCAAAAAGTCAGTTTTCCTTTAATTTCTTTCAGAATTGGATATGTTAAATGTATGCTGGAACCAACAATTGTTGATGAGCTCACTTAAATCTTTTTTCTTGTAAGATGCCTTTGAAGGGAACTCCACATCAAGTTACCTACTATGCTGAGAAGAACTTGTACCCACTTATTGTTTCATATCCTGTGAGTTCTTAAACTTTGGTTTCTGTGAGTTAGGGACTGAGGAGCTGGTGGGCTTAATGATTTTTCCATAATGTGACATTGATTCTTGACGTTTCAGTTTTTAAATAAACCAATGTTGACTTTTCCTGCATTTTCTGTATTTTTGTTTTTTCTACATTCATTATTGTGTTTTTCAGGTAATACCTTGATTTTTTGCGTTGACCGTAAGCTGTCTTTAAGTTGTTTTTAACTTATTGTATTCCCTCCTCGGCCCTCGCAATGTTTGGCCTCTTTTCAACTGTGAACGCTTCCCATATCACAATTAATGTCCTAGCTTTTGATTATGTCTTATGTGTGAACCTGGTTTCTTTTATTGTTCAAAATCAGGTTAGTGTTGGCTCTTAGCTTACAAAAAGATAGATATCTTATGCTACCAAAACTGTGTGTTAAACAAGACTATAGAGTTGAAATTCTAGAAATTACAAAGACTTCTTTTTTTCCTCTGTATCTCAAAGTGCACATATATGACCAAGTCAAATTAGTTGTCTGGACAACTGAAGGTATGTCAAGCCAAGCAGACAACTTTCAGAGATGGCAGCGATAAGACAATAATGAAAGATGTGATTAGGATTCACAATTGATTTTGCACAACAAATCATGATATTCACTTTTGGATCATGTCATCAATATTAAGACTACCAATTGTCAGTGTATTTGTCAGATTATACCGCACTTAGGATTTACGAAAGGTCTTTTAGAAATAACCAACGCCTAAGAACCTTGAAAGTTTAAATAAAGATTAAAATCTCAAGCTTCTGATTAAGCTTCTCTATGTCCTTGTTGAAATGTGGTTTATGTGGGCTCTTTATTTTAAAATCCCTTTGCATTTGTTACGTGGGAGTAGATTAAGAGCTTGTTTTCATTGTCTTTGATTAATTTTGGTATGAATTTGTTGAGGTTTAATATTGATTTGGTCTTATTCGATTCCAATTAAAGTAAAAAATGTTCTTGTACTGATTTTATTATCTTTACTACTATTATTTACTCCTATTTTTTAATTGTTCTTATTAGAAGTATTATTTTTCTAAATTTAGTAATATTAATATGTTATTATTATTATAATTGTTATAATTACTATTATTTTTATTATTGTTTTTATAATAATAATAATAATAATAGTTATTATTATTATTATTATTATTATTATTATTATTATTATTATTATTTTGTTATTTTTGTTGTTATCATTATTATTATCACTACAAAATATGGATATTACCACTATTATTGATATTATTGATTATAATGATTACTATTGTTATCATTTATCATGTAATTTGAACTGATTGTAATTTTCAATAAGAATAAGTAATAAAGTGGAGAGAACATCCTCTAGACTATCTTAAAGTGTGAAAAGGTGGAATCTTTGTATACATGGATGAAGATGTTGCCCTTTTTATACATACTCTCGGGAGCTAACAAATTTTGTTGCCTACAACTTATGTTACTCGTACTCTTCATTTTGCTTCACGTACCCGTGTCTTATCCTTGATGCTTGGACATTGGTATGACACTTAGACACTTATTTTAGGCATAAAATTGAACAATCAGACGTACCCGGCATTTGGACACGTAACAGTATCCAACATCAGTACCCGAGTCCAAGTAACATAGCCTATAACGTGACTGATTCCAGGAAGGTAAAGGGCATAGTATATGTGAGAGAATGATGTATTCTTTTGTTAATTGTTTATTATAAATTTGAATTTGAATAAATCAAATTTTGTCTTTAACATAGTTTTAGTTGGTTACTTTATTTGCATAAGATTATGTGTGAACTGGCTGAAATATGTGTGATAGAAAATGGATGATTCAGGATCATAGCTACAGAAAATATAGAGTGATAGACTAATATTTCAGATTATGAAAAATTCTGTAACCCCAATGCCATTAAGTGATTTCCACCTAGGGTTGGGTTTGGAAGGGTCGGATGTACGCAACCTTACCGTTGTTAAATGATAAAACTAACAAAGAGGTTATTCCGATTGAACCTTGTTAGCAAACGTCATCTGCAACTTTATATAAATTAAAAGTGCACATGATTTAAGATTGTTAAAGCAATTTAATACTTGAAACGTCAAAATCTGTTGTCTTCCTTATTTTTGTGGGTAATATCTTCTGTATCATGCTGAATACCAACTTGGCAGTTGGACTGCAGGCTGCTGCCTCATTGGTGGCATTTTCTTGGCTATTTAAGACTGACTAGTGTATTTAGATCCTAGTGTATTTAGATATGAAAAATTAAGACTACATGCATCTTCTTGTTTGTTATTGTCTCTTTCAATGTACTTCAGTTTATTTTGTGGGCTTACGGGGCTGCAAATATATGTTAATGTTATTATTAACTGCAATTATAAAGGATACCATCTCTTGCAGGTTGTGAAGCCTTTAAATCAGATTCTCTCAACTCTAGTTGATCAAGAAGCTGGCCATCAGATCGATCATGACAATCTTAGTGCTGATGAATTACAGAGAACTTACACTATAGATGCATTTGAAGTTCGGGTCTTGGAGCCAGAAAAATCTGGTGGGATCTGGCAAACAAAAGCTACTATTCCAATGCAAAGTTCAGAAAATGCTCTTACTGTGCGGATGGTTACCCTTTTAGTAAGTTCTTAAATAGTTGAGCCACTTAAACTCTTACTCGGAACTTTGATAGTAGTTTGTCAGCTATATATTTCTTACTTTTTTCTGTAATGATCATCTTTTGTAGAATACAACCACTAAAGAGAATGAAACACTTTTAGCTATTGGCACAGCTTATGTGCAAGGGGAGGATGTGGCTGCAAGAGGACGTGTGCTCTTATATGCCCTCGGAAGATCAGATAATCCTCAAAATTTGGTATTTTATTGAATCTTGGAGCTCCAACATAATTTTTTTGATGTTAAAGTCTTACCCTTGCAGCTTTGCTCTAGTCATAGTGCAAAATATCGGCTGCATCGTGACCACATTGTAAAGAATTTATATGGTTACATTGAGGGCAACATAGGCCGCAATAACCACAAAACGATTTGCATCTACTGCAAAATGTTTTTGCAACTGTTACCACAATGGAAATTGCGTGACAGTTTTGTACTAAGTTGCTAGTGTTTGCTAACTGGATACTTTGCATGTTGCAGCACTTATGTATATGTTTTTTCCTGCTTCTCCTAGGTTTCAGAGATATTTTCCAAAGAATTAAAAGGTGCCATCTCTGCTGTTGCTTCGCTTCAAGGTCATTTGCTAATAGCTGCTGGTCCCAAAATTATCTTGCACAAATGGACTGGTACAGAGTTGAATGGAGTGGCATTCTTTGATGCTCCGCCTCTGCATGTTGTGAGCTTAAACATTGTATGTAATGCGTTCCAGTGCTTTGCTTTTACTCCCCTTTTTCCTCTGTTATGCATGAGTTCAGTGCATTGCTTGTGAAGGTTGTTTCTTAACACTGCCATGCATAAGTTTCTGTTTCAACTGAGAAAATACATGGATAGCAAAAAAAATATGCGCAAAATTTCAAACACAATTTAAAAGAAGGAAATTGTTCCACCTTTGAAGGTTGTATCAGCCTCAGATATTCACATTTCCTTTGCTAGTGAGAATCAAATTGTTTTTGGTAAGATTTTTGGGCAGGAAACCAGTCTTTTTGTTTCCTCTCTTCTGTGTTCTGTAGATTGTTCATTGTTTGTCAAGTTATGTCCTCTTTGATATCAAGTGGGAGGGTGATTCTTTTTAGAATTTGACACAAGGAATCCTCATTAGTTGAACTTGGGGAAGCTTACAGAATTCTTTAAGCAGGGTATGGGTCAAATTTTGATTCCTAATGTTGAGGATCTATCGGCTGTTTGTTTGGGTTTCTAATCTTGATACAACTACATGCCAAACAGTTTATTGTCTCTTAACCTGAAATTTTGCTCCATTTATACCTTTACACAATAATTACAGTTCTGACGTGGTTTAAAGTGTTTGCATGGGCTCCTAGCTATTAGTAGTTTTAAATCAAGGTTCTGCGTCCATCTGTGTGTCTGGTATTGTTCTTTTAGCTTGTGATTCTAAGGAGTTATTTTTTCTTGCTTTGCACAATATTCAAGCTTATCCCTGTCGATGAGCTTTTCCTGTTGGGAGTTGGGGGACTTGGGAGTAGTTGGGTTAATCGATTTTCTGTGTTGAATATGTGCTGATACTGTATGAGGGTTCAGAATCGAATGCAATTGTGAGCTGTGCCTTTTTCTGATTTGTGGGTAAACTGTGCGGTGACGAATAATAGCATGTCTGGAATCTAATGGCTTCCCTGGAATGCTGATGATAGATGACATATTTGGCTTCTTTCTAAGCTCATCCTCGTGGGATTTTCCAAGTTTGTACCATTTTCTGTGAAGTACAACAAGATCGATGTTCTTTTCTTCAGTTTGGCACACTTGAGTTTTGTAGCACTCCCTTATAATTTTTAATTTTTAAAGAATACGTTCTAATTAAAGAAAAAGGCTGCATATCAATGGATCTTCATGCAAGGACTAGAAATTTTGATAATGCACATATGCTGACTATTTCTTGATTATCCCTAAATTTAGTTGCTGGTCTTTACCTCGGTTCCCTAAACCAAACTATACTGTTCACTTAAAAAAATAATGTTTTATGTTACTTCTTAAGTGGCTTTATATCCCTTTGAGATACTGAATAAAGATATTTTGCATGACTTTATCATTTATCTCCTAAATACTATCTCTAACAACTGTTGCAGGTTAAAAATTTTATTCTCCTTGGGGACATTCACAAAAGTATATATTTTCTTAGTTGGAAGGAGCAAGGTTCTCAGCTTAGCTTGTTGGCGAAGGATTTTGGAGCGCTAGATTGTTTTTCAACTGAGTTTCTGATTGATGGCTCTACACTCAGCCTTGTCGTTTCAGATGAGCAGAAAAATGTCCAGGTTCGTGTTTCTTTTATTCTTCATTCTATGTGTTAGATGGAATACAAATGTAGCCCAAAGGAGAAAATTTTAGAATATATTATATTGAAAAACTTGTAACGAGTAAGTAACTGGGTTGTTCTAGTGTTTGAAATTATTACAATGCTCATATTAGGAAATCAACTTGTTTTTTAATGGAGTGCTGATCACTAAGTTTCTTCATGTCTATGATCTTCCTGATTTATTATAACAGCTTCCGTACCTTTTCTGTCACGCTATGCATACAAGATCTCCATCATCTAATTATGACCTTTGCATCCATTTTTCAACTTTTTTCTGCCCATAGATTTTCTACTATGCGCCGAAGTTGTCTGAGAGTTGGAAAGGTCAAAAGCTTCTTTCAAGAGCTGAGTTCCATATTGGTGCCCATGTGACGAAGTTTCTGCGATTGCAAATGCTTCCTGCGTCATCCTATGCTACTCCAGGCCCAGATAAAACTAATAGATATGCTCTATTATTTGGTACTCTTGATGGGAGCATCGGCTGTTTCGCACCACTTGATGAACTTACATTCCGGAGGATGCAATCACTGCAGAAAAAGCTTGTAGATGCAGTTCCTCATGTTGCCGGGCTAAATCCAAAATCATTCCGCCAGTTCCTGTCAAATGGTAGGGCGCATCGTCCTGGGCCTGACAATATAGTTGATTGTGAGCTGCTATGTCAGTAAGTAGAGTTTCATCTATTTTCCTTCACTTGCAAAATGTACATTTTTCCTCTAATAAACTAAATTCGTTGCTACTTCTTTTTGGTTTCATTCATGGTGCTACGATATTTATATCATTATTTGCCCCTGCTGCAGTTATGAGATGTTGCCACTAGAAGAACAACTAGAAATTGCCCATCAGATCGGAACGACTAGATTACAAATTTTATCCAATTTGAATGACCTTTCACAAGGGATAAGCTTTCTGTAAGAGGATGCTTTTTTTTTTCACATGATTGCTGAGAGAACAAGGCCAGCAATTAGAGCCTGGAGGGGCTGAAGCTGGGGCTTCAAGCCTGCAAGTGATGGTAGGGTATTGTAAAATTCTTTTCCCCTCGATATTTTATTTTGGGACTTCCATCCTGACTTTTTAATCGTAATTGGGTCGTTATAGTTTAGTTTCACTGTTTGTGGTTGTGTTCATTTATTTGCATTGTACATGTTCGTCTAATGTAGTGCAACATGCTAAGTCTGTAAAAAAAAATTTTCTTGTCCTCAACTTTCAGTAATTCTTTTGATTCTTCCTTTGAAAGCATTTGAAGTTTTTATTCTTCACTTATGCTCGTTTAGCTATCCAACATACGTTGGTGGAGTTGACAAGGAAGGTCACATATTTGATTCCATCCAGCTTCAACTCTTGGGGTGAGGGTTCGTTATTCCCTCTTTTCCCCAAGGGGGCTGGCTAATGAACCTGAACCAAAGAAACTTTAAGGGCTGTTGTAATCCCGATTACTGAATACAATTTCATTAATAGTATACAGCGAGATTAAGGTGACAATTAACAAATTTTTACACTAATTTCTAATGTTTTTGCAATAAATTAGTCTGACTCACTGCTGTGCAAGACTTGCTCATTGTGTTGTCCTTGTCGAACACGAAGATCAACTGTTGTTTGATCACACAGCAAGAAGTTAGGTGATATTAAGAACAACCCAGAAACTGGGCCAGTGAGACAGCTGAATCCCTGATTGTCTACTTATTTTGGCTTTAAATTCTATACTTTTTTTTAATGTATTTATCTTTTTGATCTATATATTACAGGTACTTATTCAAGCTGGAACATTATGATAGCTTTAAATTTCCCATCTTTGGATCACAAATTTCTCAAGTAGGCCCAGATTTACAGCATCAGTCAAAGAAATTGTGACACCAGAAATGATGATTGTTAACCACTCAAAGGAAAAAGCTTTTCTGGGTGATCTAAATGGCTGGATGCTGTTATCATTTGTGTCGTTAATCAATGATTTAATGGGCACTTTGATATTTAATTAGATTCTCAATTTGTGCACTATAAACAGGTACTTGGCTGTGTAGAATGTGTAAATCACTACTAAATTCCATTAGCTACAATCTTATAATCTTTAAATATCTTACCTTAATGTTTTGTTTGTTGATAGAATAGTATGGTTGATTGGTTTCCTGTATTATTTCCTACTTGATCAGAAGCATGGGGTCCTATCAAAGTTGCAATCTTTTGGCCTTTTCTTACCTTTTCCCGCATTTGACATCTTAATATATATATATATATATATATATATATATATATATATATATATATATATATATATATATATATATATATATAATAATAATAATAAAAATAATAATAATAATAACAATAATGTTTTTTTGTACATATTGTCGCAAAAGGTGTACATACTATCTTATAGAGTGTACATATTTTTGTGAAGAAAAAAATTTATATTATTTACAGAAATGACATTCGAATATGTATTTTTTAAATATGTATGTATAACTTTTGAAAATGTCTAATTATTTATAAAATTGCCACCAGATTATGTATGTCAATTCAGCTTTTATGTACACCTATCTTTAGTTTTCATTATTTTAATTAGTTTTTACATAGTCCAAAACATATATATATATATATATATATATATATATATATATATATATATATATATATATATATATATATATATATATATATATATATATATATATATATTAGTTTAAGTAATTGATAATATGTTTGAATTCAAGTTATGTACAATACTACACCTAAAATTCCTCCCATGGAATACAATTTAGCTGTTTTTGTTAAGTTTGTAACATGAGTGCTATTATACCTTAGTACATTTGTGAGAGATCATCTCTTGGTGAGATATCATGAGATGGTTTTAAATAAATACTTATTATTCTCATAATATAGACTATTTAACTTATATATGATGTGTGTCTTATAATGAGATTGTCTCATATATGATATAACAATTTTTGTAATTATAGTTTTGTAATGATAAAATATGGTACTTATTTTACTTAAGAGCTCGCTTTTTTAAAGATCTAATTTCGCATTAAAATGTCCTATTAGAGTATATCTTTAGTATATTTGTTGTTTACATTGATAATATGTCATAATTAATAGCAATTTTAAGATATAAAAATAATTAAGTAATTGAAAAAAATTGTAATTTGTATCAAAATGATAACATGTTTGAGCCTTTAAAAAGGGTTGTGTATTTGATGTACTTCTTTGAATTTGCTTTATACATTAGGGATAAAATGGTTGCAAAAGTAATAAAGAAATATATAAAAGAATTAGCCATTCAAAACCTTTAAATTTGTGTGTCTAAAAACTTTTATATTTGTAAACTTTATTCTATATTAATTAAGGTTACCTACTATCTCGTATCTTCTTGCTATTTTTAAAAACTTTTTGAGTATAAAGCTTGTCTACTTGCTATTTAAGATGTTTTATAGGAAAATTTTTTTATACTTGTTATTAATTTTTTGTCAACAATTTAGATAGAGTAGTTTTTTCTCACATTGTCTATCCTAATACTTCTTGATTTTTTCTACTAATTAACACTCCATCTTTTTATTAATTATCATTTATATTCGCACCGTATGCAAAATGTCACCAACTTGGAAGATTCATTATCTAATTTCATGCCTTAAATTCATATATCCTAATTAATTTAAAAAGTTTTAAAAGAAAATTGTAAGATCATAGACACGTGTGCATGATGTAATGATTATGTATATGTGTACACTAGAATGATGTTGGCACACGTGAATCTTACCCCATATAGAACTCACCCACCTCAAGTGAGGAAAGTTCAAGCAAATCACAAAGCCTATTAAAACACTTTTTTTTAATATATGTGTAATACAATTTTAAATTTAATTTCCACCTGATCTTTTTTTTTGTAGCTTGCTCTATAATTCAAAAGATAAAATACGTTTTTAAGAAGAGCAAATACAATATGCTAGTATAAGGTAAGTATAATACTCACCTCTATATACGTGGAATTAATTCGATTGTCATTCTCACACAATATATGGTTCACAAGTTACTATTAATAAATTTTTTAATTAAATGATTCGAGTTATGACTTAGGTAGATTTGGGCATGATTGTGAATTTCATTGATTTTAAATTCGTTATTAATACTAATATTTTGGAAAATAATTTATTTTCAAAAGTAATCAAATTAAATAAATTAAAAGTGATAAACACTAATAAGAAGTATGCCGTTGTTTGTTGGGGTACTTTGGGACCATAAATTTAAAGGAATGCCCACAAAAGGTGTAACAATACCTTCCATATCTTCTATTCTATTATTACAATTATTATTTCAATTAGCTTAATTAATTTGAGCTTACCAAAAACACGCTTTTGTATCTAATTTCAAAAAGCAAACTTCTACATTTATATTGTTTATATAAAAGTGAGAATATTTCTCATCACACATGCATATTTGCCCCACACGAACGGCTAGAGATGACCAACAAGGCTACAACCCACAATTTATCCCTTTTTAAAAAAATTAAGCAACTAATTTATTTTGTAATGAAAATATTATTTTTTTTATCACAGGGTAAATTTAGAAAAGAGAGATTATTAAGAGAAAGTCAGATATAAGACGACCTTTCTTGATATTTAATAGACACTTATATAAATAGTGATACATATGACAATTTTCGTTATAGATAATTATAGAAAACACAAATTGTTATTGTTTGAGAAAATTGCATCGCAATATATAATTGAATAAAATTTGATTTTTACGAATTATTTTTTATATACTCCTATAAATATTTTGAAAACTATTTATAACTTTTTAGCAATATCACCTTATATAACATTTTTCGTTATTTGTAAAGATGGATTATTAATTTATGAACAAGAAAAATAAAAATAAAGAGGTAAAGCTTATTGAAAATAGTTACCCCAAAATTCACCAATTTTTTCCTTAAAGATTTATTATAAATATTTTTTTTAAAGGAGCTTAATAATTTATTGATAAAAATGTCATACGACATCTACAACAGAATAAACAAGCGATTGAATACCTAACAATTAATTTTAATTATACAAAATTCTATATAGAAAAATTCACAATCATTATCAAAGAGATCTAACATTGAAATCTTCCGTCTATCACATTGTTGTTTGATACAATCTTCTCCAAGGGGTCTTTAGATCAAGTGGGGTTTTCAAATAGAGATAAGTTTGATACTATTAACTGTATTAGCAAAACTGACACCCGTGATGACATCATATACCTTTTTACGATCGAATTGATAAAAGCACTCTAAACTCACACCATAAAAGACTTTAAAACCTAATATATGAATAGATCGAATCCAATAAATGGTTAAAATAACTCTATAATATAAAAAGAATGAATTTTATTTATAATAAAAAAAGAAAAACAAAGAGATTGAAAGCTCAACGATGAGGTTAAATCAATAATGAAGCCTAGGGTTTGTTTTAGAGAAAAGGAAGGAGAGAGAGGTGAGAGATTTATGCACTTCCTAAACATCACTTTTGACTTTTTGTAATAGTAGGATGATAAAAATTTATGCGAATTTTGGGATAAATTTGTCAACGTTGGTCAACCAAACAACTTCCCAATTAAGGTTGTTTATTAAATAATCATTTCCAAACACGTATTAATTAGCAAATAACAACCTTATTAACAAGCTTAAGCTTTTAACTTCACGTAGAGTCTCGGGTCCTCTCTCAATTAGAAAGCAACCATTATTTTCTCACGCTCTTCTTTTGGCCTATTTTGTAATTCAAATAGAAAAAAAAACTTAATTTATGAAGAATATATTATTAATTTGAAATTAATACGATGGTCAACAAGATTAAGTATCACTTTTTTCGAGCAAGATTTTGATTTCGATTTTCACGTAAGTTTTTCCTTCTCTCGGTCTAGCATGTCATTCTAAAAAACAATTCATACATATATATATATATATATATATATATATATATATATATATATATATATATATATATATATATATATATATATTATTAAATTTAAATTCATAGGATGGTCAACAAGAGTGAGAAAATTTCTAAAATATAAATTAGAATCTGATTCTTTACTTCATTAACATGGAAGGTGAAGTATGAGTAAAGTAATTACAGTGGAACTTTAAACACATGATAAACATATTAAGCATATGATTATTAAATTTAAGTAGGTATCTAGAATATAATTAGGGTTAAAATACGGTAATAATTACTTAAAAGTGTATGAAAGGCATATGGAGGGTTTACTTCTATAAGCTGGATATCATTTTTAATAATTAACAAATTAAATAAATGAGATAAAGGACAAAGACAGGAGATTCAAGAAGCTTATGGCTTGCACGGAGGAGGAGGATAAGATACATAAAAAAGAGATCAGGTACAAAGAAACAAAACGGATAGCAAAGAAAGCAGTAGCGGAGGCAAATGATCATGCGTTTGAAGCCTTTTATTAAAAGCTTGATACGAAAGAGGGGGAGAAGTATATTTTTAAGTTAGCAAAAGTCAGATCTAGACAAAAGGATTTAGGGACAGTGAAGTTCATTAAAGATGAAGGTGGACGAGTACTCCTTAGACAAGAGGATATCAAAACGAGATGGCATCAATATTTTTCCCAACTGCTCAATGAGACTAAGGGTCTAAAGGAGGAGATTCGACAAACTTTGGTCATCCAAAGAACACAGGATCATAGGTCGATTATTGATATTACCACGAGGGAAGTAGGAGAATCTCTCAAAAAGAAGGAGGGATCAAAGGCATTTGGACATAATAACATCTTGATTGAGGTGTGGAGGGGTTTAGGAGATGAGGGTATTCATTGGCTTACTAACCTCTTGAATGTCATCTTGAGGTCTCGTGAGATGCCAGAAGAATGGAGGGTTAGCACACTTATCCCACTGTTTAAAAATAAGGGCGATGCACTAGTATGCGGGAACTATAAAGGAATCAAACTTTTAAGCCACACAATGAAAACTGTGGGAAAGAGTGATTGAGAAAAGAATAAGACGAGAGACGGTGATTAAAGAGAACCGATTCGGATTCATGCCGGGATGTTCAACCACTGAGGCAATTCATCTTTTGAGGAGACAGATGGAAAAGTATAAAGAGCGAAAGAAGAATTTGCATCTGGTGTTCATTGACCTGGAGAAAGAGTATAATAGCATACCACGTAGCTTCATTTGGGATAGCCTCAATGAAAAAACTAAAATAGAATAAGTGAGAGTATAGCACACAGATTGAGGTATTTATTCAAGTCATTAATCATTATATTGATTTTGAATTAGGTATTTCAAATTCTATCAAAATCAGGTCTTATGTGTCCTTATTATTTTTTACATAATTTAATTTCATTTTAAATTTGAGTAAAAATTGTGTTTAGTTATAAAATCATGTAAATATGCGATCCTCATCTGTTATTGAGTAACACTACACGTATACATTATTGAGTACAAGTGGATGTAAGTCAATGTCGAATGTGGGTAAGATGAATGCAGCTCACATGTATGCACTTTAATGCTAAGTTAACTCCCCCTTTGTCACCATCTCATCCCATCTCTTTTATTCTCTTCCTTAAGTCAAATTTGTAATTTATCATAGTAATAATCATTTTCCGCATATCTTACTCATAACAACAATGATCAAAACCTAAAATAAAAAAAGAAATTGTAATTAAAGTGTTATTTATATTTTAGATTTGTTTTAACGAAACTAAAATTATGCTAACGGTCTGGTGAAGCCTGACCCTCCAAATTCTAACACGTAGTGTATTATGTTTTTAACTTTTCCTCTATTATTGATTTAGCTGCACACACACACACACATATATATATATATATATATATATATATATATATATATATATATATATATATATATATATATATATATATATGTCGATTAAATATCAAAACAAACAGGGATGATATTGAGATTTGAGAGGCTCGGAGGAAAATATTAATTATAAGTCTCTAATCATTAAATATATTATTATAGGTTTCTAACTATTAAATATTTAAACGTTATTTTTCTAATTAGCAGGGCCGTCCTGTTTACTTTTGGAACCCAGAGCAAAAAATGACTCCTAAACACTTAAGGCGCAACGAATAATATAATGCACCTTTTGTTTTCTACTATTGATATTTAAATTTCTTTATAAAAAAAAAAAAAGCACAAAGACGGCCATGTACACAAGCCCTCTTAACTCTTATAGGATCGACCATGAAAACAAGTAAAGTTTGATGATGAAAGTAGTAGCTGGAATTGAAATTTGTGTTCAGAAGTTTGAGGGTTCATGTAAGTATAAATCGATTAGGAATTACTACCTTGATTTCTCGACCACTATTTTTCGTTTTAGTCCGTCGTCCAATGTATTATTCTTGGCAATAATTTCACTTTCTTTAATTTTGTTAATTTTCTTTACAAACTTATTCTCTATCTTGTTGCTGTCACCACCAATTTTTTCGGGTCAAATATTATTTCCTGATTTTTAATTTATTTTTTGTTTGCAATTCTCTCCACTTGCTGTTGCTGCCTCCCATCTTCTGTACTTTTAAGGTCAAATGCTTATATTGCGCTAGTCTTATGCCTTTTTCCTTGGTACAATTATTGTTTAAATTATCAAAAATTATATATATATATATATATATATATATATATATATATATATATATATATATATATATATATATATATATATATTCATCAATAATCAAACATTTATAAAAATAGTAATTTAGTAATTGGGATAAAATTAGAGTCAATAACAAGAATGGGACCTAAAATATCTTAAAATTTACCTATTAGGACTTAAATTAGGGTTGCTATATTTTTGGCCCCGTAGCGAAAGATAAAAAGAAGTTCTTAAAAACTTATGCCGTAATGAATAATATAATAGTCCTTTTATTTTATATTGTTGATATTTTAACTATTCTATAAAATATATAGTTTTGTGAAAAAAAAATAGTTTAATGACAAGTCAACAACTCATATTCTCATCATATCATAATACAAGTATAGTTTGGGTCCGCTATGTGTAATTAACTCGGATAAATAGTTATGTAAAATGCAAGCAATTAATTTAAAAATATTTCACAGCAATATTTGTCAATAATAAATAATGCATATTTCAACAGTACTGTTTCACACATTATTTATGTAAAATGCAATCTCATAAATGATCATCAGCACAAAAATTATGAAAGATCATATAATAATTGTCGTGTCGTTCGTATTACCTAATTTACCATAATATTTGAAAATTTATCACTAAATAATTAATTAAAAAATATTATATTATATTTATTTTTTTATTTTATTTTTTTTATTTACTCATTTAAATATATAATTATTCTTATTAGTGAATGCCGCACGTCGTTCGTTACATTTTACCAATTATGAAATATGTAATATATCTTTTGTTTTTATATTTCTTTTTATGGATTTGGGGTAGCTAGAGTATTTCTACGAGCAAGAGGGTTAAATTTTTCTATTAGTGGTGAAAATTAATTAAATTCTCGTTATAAAAGTGAAAAAGAGATTCTTCAATCACTAGGCTAATTTTTGTTTCTATATTGCAATATATTACTTTAGCGGTCCGTTTGATTTTTGATATTAAATAGTGGAAATGAATCAATGATTATGAAAAGTTAGAATAATTTTGATGGAGAAGTCCTTTTACAAGTTTAATGGTCAAATTTGTTCTATTTTAGTCATCTTTTTCTCAGCAAAATATTTCATTATAGTACATTAACATTTGGAGAGGTCGTATTGGCCTATTCAGTATTGAGTGAAATGGAAAATTGTGAAATAAATTCTTTTTTATGAATAAATATTCATTATCATGGAAATGACATAGTACATTTCACGAACATATATATATATATATTATCATGAAAACGACATAATACATTTCGTATTGGCCTATAAATTATTTTTCATTATCATTATTTATTACTCACAACCAAATTGATTGTAAATGACATTCTATAGGCACGTATTTACGATAGAATTATATGTGAATCAATGCAGTTAAATACTTAATACTTAATACCACATTATGTTCTTATTTAGCGTCTTAAACCTAAGTACATTTTAAGTCATAACCCAAGCTAATGACTGTTAATATTATTTTCCTATAAATATATCATTTATATCTATTTAAATAAATTTTAATATATCCATCTAATAAAAGTTCTATGATACATTTTAAATATCATGTAACTTATGAAGATCGATGGATATTGAGCCTTAATTTTGGCGGGGATTCTTACTATCGGTAAACGGTAATCAATGTGTCCCTTTTTTGGATTTGATTGTGACATAAATTGCCACTCAACTGAATGGAATATATTTTTATTTAAATTATTATTTCAATTATTAAAAATTATTATAAAAAGTCAAATATATGCACTAAATTGCAGCAAGTCTAACTTCATTGCAAATTAACAATTATTGTAAATTGAATCTAAAAATTCATTATACAATCATTTAATAAAAGTCTATTAATTTATTATAAATTTAAACGATGATTTGAAATTGATTCACATCTATATAATAACTTTATCACCTAAACTAGCTATATATAATAAATTGTTCATTCATTTAATTATCTTTAAAAAATTATAAATTGTCAAAAATAATTAAACTTTTTAGGCATGCTACGAATAATTCAATATTTGGATTATTATCTTATAATTTAAAATTTAGAAAAATTATCGTGAATAATATAATCTTTCGTTAATTTTCCTACAATAATACGAACTTTTGATTAATCCTACAATAATACGAACTTTTGATTAACCATGAATAATACTAACATTGGGGATTTTTTCCTAGAATAATACCAACTCAGTTTATTAACTAATTTACTAAACTTTTTTGTCATATAAACTCCTATAGTTTGATTTTTAACATGTTACGTATATTCTAGGAAAACACCCTCTTAAATTGGTATTATTATTAGGAAATAAGCAAAAGGTTATATTATTCATGGTAATTTTTCCTTTAAATTCTGCTATCCATTTGCTCCCATTGTACCTAATGATCTAAACCACCACAACTTCATCCCCTAATAACCACAACCTCACCCTCCCCTCCCACAACGAGTATGATGGGAGCAAATACATATTAATTAAAGATATGATTATTAGAAAATATTCAATAAGTGAGATTTATAATGAGTGAAATAATAATTTATTTTCGATAATTTTAAAAAAAAATGAAAAAAATGTGCTATAAATGCACCTTAATTGCTGTCATCGGAACATACAAGAGACAAGGCCAACCCTAGATATTTTAGGGCTCTGGACAAAATAGCACATTGGAACCTTTTCCTTTGCAATTTATCACTTACATGGACCTTTCTACAACCATTAATTTTGCTTTTTTGACATAGGGCCCTAAATGACAGCCCCTCTTGCCCACCCCTAGGGTCGGCCCTCACAAGAGAACACCAATTTATGAATTATGTGGGCTCAAAATACTTGTTATAGATATATAGTTGGTAATTGGTGTAGTAATAGTATAGTACCACATAACTTTATGCCAACAATAGACAACTTTAAATGAGAATTTCTTATCACCATACATTTCCAATTATAAATCTACAATTTCATATCAAATCAATCATTTTCATATACACCCAAACACTATCCTCTTTTTTGACTTAATTTTGGCACTTATCTTATGGATTTTCTCTTTTCTCTTGATCTTTCAACTATTCATAGAAGAAAATTGTGACATAATGGAATTAGTATGGTGGCAACTCCCAGTTGTTCACAATATTTTCCAAAGAGTTATCATGATTTTATGTTGAATTAAGAGCATAAATTATGTGGCAATTCACAAAGTTAGGGTATAATGTAGATCATTGTAGATCATGGTATTTGGATGTCTATTCATAAAGCACAATAATTTATGATTATTGGCCTACCCATATATGCAATCTAATTCTCATTAATCAAATGGGATTAGTACCTAATATTATTGTTAAAAAGAAAAAAAAATAAGAAGTCAAATGAGATGATATAAAATACTTTCTTGATTTGAATCACATTTTAATTTTTTTTATCATCTTGTTCGGTAAAATATAAAATTAAAAATTGAATTTTGTCTCAGTTGAAGAGCAAATACCACTCTTTAAAAAATTTTTTTAGTAATTCGATTCTTACCTAGTCTTTTATCTTCCCTCAGTCTACCTTATAATATAAAAAAATAGGAGTATTAAATTGCAAAAATCAACTAATAACATGCTCTAAGCCTCTAATAGAACATGATAAACGGAGAATATAATATGTTAGAAGTTGAGTACTAATTAATTATTAATTAATATGTTTATTTCAGCAAAACAATTAAGATTCTGAATCTTTTTTTAATATGAGGATCATGCATATCACTGTAATCAAAGTAGTAAAAATAATTATCGTGTTAATCTAAGATTGTTGTTTCTTGTTGCAATTTAAGTTCCTTGCACTTGGCCATAAAAGACAATCAACTCCTTTGACTGTTATTATACACTTATTATATAATATAGACTATACAACAATTAATTTCCTTTCATTTCTTTTACTTAAAATAGTATGAGATTGTTTTCATAAATATATATATGAATTAAAATATATGTATTTATCACTTGATATATAGTTATAATTTCTATATATATAATACTTCTACTCCTATTATATTATAAACCCTTATATTTTAGTGAAAGAATAAAATTGTAAGAATAAAATTCTGGTGGCTCATGTAAGAAGACCTTTAAGGTTGGAACTCTTGAGGACACGAGATTTTTGGTTTATACATATAACCAATGTCGTGCTGACACCTATGTATACTATATAAATAAAATTTAATTAGTTCAAAGAATTTAAAAATAGGAAGGCTACTTATTCCAACAATTATCTTAAGAGATCTCGTCGAAGAAATATATATATATATATATATATGGTGGACTAAATGGTTTTCAAGACTAAGATGCATTTGGATTGCTGAAAACCCACCTTTTTTTTGACCTTATTACATTCATGTAGCATATCCCGTTGTCTACGGCTTATGAATTTCCTTGATAGGAACAACTCATTGGACTACTACTAGCAATGTAGGAGTTTCAACTTGATCACAGGTTGAAATTAGAGGCGTTCGAAACAGATCCGATATTCATCCGATGTTGTAATTAAATTTGATTTGACCCAACTTAAAAACGGATTTACAATTATGTAAAAATCAATGTGGACACATAATATGATTTTAAACCGAAATAAAACACCTTACCCAAATGAACACGTCTAGATGATATTATAGACTTCTAGTGCTTAAAATGATAAATATAGATAACCTATTAAGGGACATTTGATTCCGAAGAAAAAATATTTATTAGCATAAAAATAAACAAGTCTTTGCTAGGTAAGGTAAGAAACAATTTACTACGGCTTACTTGATTTGACCCGACATAAAAATTGATTAGCATAATGTAAAAATTAATATGAATACAAAACGTAATTTTCAACTGAATTATTTGATTTGAATAAACACATCACGTAGTGAGTCCTGCTAGTATAAGCTATGCGAATCAACCTATAAGCAACAAGAGCTATTCTATAACTAAAAAGTCTACAAAATGTGGTAGAGGGACAACCGTTGGTTGGACAAAAGTTGTATGTAATAGAACTATAGTATATACTATACACTATTAAGTGCATGATCATAATGGGATTGGATTTAGTTCTTGCTTCTTACGACGGATCTATCCTTTTTTAGAAGATAAACCAATTAATTTTGATGGTGAAACACTCAATATATCCTGCAAATTCAAAGCAATAGAAATGTATTAATTTTTTGTGGATCTAATCTAAATCCATAAGATCTAAAATTTGGACTTAGATTCAAAAATTTTAAACTCGTTGAGTTTGATAAGTCTAGAGTCCTTGATGAGTTCTAAATAGATTTTAATTTCATTGCTTATACTCTATCGTTTTACAATTTTAAAGTTTTAATTTTAAAATAAGTCGTCTATAGGTCGTACATAAGTCTAAATAGGTGCAAATAAATATAAAATATTTTAAATCAATGTAAGAGTCATGGGTCGAGTGTCTCAGACAAGTCTGGTATGGGTTTAGAGCAAATTGAATCGGGTCTAGGTTTAAAGAATCTAGACCCAAACCTAGACTATTCATCTTTTGGACTCGTATTCAAACCCACGATCATTGAGCGTAAGAAAATGAGACTCTGACCCTAAAGCTTAGATGGAGTATTTGATTTAATTCAGGTCAATCTTTTTATTTATTTATATTTCATTCTATTAGGTTCATGGATAAGTAGTTTTATATAATAACTCTAATTTAACCCCTTTTTAATACAAGTTAAGTCGTAGGAGTAAGATGAATTGGTAAAAATAAATACTCGAATCTAACCTGAAAAAAAAATAATACTTAACTCTAACTAAGACAAAATCGATTCCCACACCAATTCAAACCTCTTGCTTTCACTCTTATGAATTATAGAAAAAGCAAAGCATTTGGTCAAAGTTTAAAATGATACCAATAATTACTTTTAAAATACATGAACACTAAAACAAAAAGGTGATTAAAAAGTTTTGACAAAGATATAAAAATTTGTTGTTCTTTTTTCCGAAAGGAGTTTTTCCCGGTGGAATTGCAATGTAGAAGCTAAGTATAAACAATAAAGTAAAAAAAACATTAGGCCAGATATTTCTTTCAAAATAGAATTATTTTTTGAAAACATGTATTTTTTTTATTTTTTTGATATATTTGTTTTCTAAATAGATGTAGTTATTAATGGACATGGGGAAGCACATGCACTCATGCCAAGATAGCAAAACATGAATTATATCATTCCTCATCCGACAACTGGACAAACCCTCTCCTTTACTGCCTTTCCATTGCTAGGCAAAAAGGTTAAATAAATTCTAAGAAGGATCTCTTTTTTCTTTTCCTTTCCTCTTCTTCTTGGGTTAAAGTATTATGTTATATGTTACAAATTCAAAAAAATTAAAAAAATATATTAAATTAATGGTATCATTAACTTATTTCGCATATTATCATTTTTCCCTTTGATACACAAAGCAAAATTCATTATTTTGGTTTTGATGAAATAAATAAATTTGATAATATATATATATATATATATATATATATATATGTATATATATATATATATATATTTATGTTTATATATATATATATATATATATATATATATATATATATATATATATATATATATATATAACATTTGTATGTAAATTTGGATTTTTGATATGGTTAGAACGAAAGACGAGGAAAACTTAGAATTTAGTTTTTCATCATTTTGGAAAAATGTCATATATGCTATTAAAATCCAGTTCCAATATAGAAAGAATATTATTTAAATTGGGAAAATTATCTAGAATAATTCAACCTTTTATTGATTTTTCTACAATAATCTCAACTTTTGATTAACTATGAATAATTCCAACTTTTAGGCTACTTACCCAAGAGCATTGTTGCTCAAATGGTGACCGATTTTTACAGGTTAATAGCTACAAAAAAGTAAAAATAAAATATTAAAAATTAAAAGTTAAAATCAAAAAACAATACTACTCGATTTCATTTTTAAATTTTTTTTAAAATTTTCAATTTTTTATAATTTAATTTTATATTACTTTTTTATTTTTTAATGCAAAATGACTTGTAGTATAGGTAAGAGGTTAACTTGGTGCATTTTTAGCAAAAACTCTTATATAGTTGAAATTATTCATGTTAAATCCAAAGTTGGAATTATTGTAAGGAAATTAGTAAAAAGTTAGATTATGTTAGATAATTTTTCCCTTAATTTATAATAGCTGGTTAGGGTTAAAGATAATTATATTGCCAGCTTTTAAGAATTGAAGAGACTATTTTCTTGCTTTAATTAATATATGCCTTGAAGAAAATCTTAAATATCAAAAGTAAGAGCTAGTCTCTTGAGAGATTATCTCTTTGAGAGACGTATCTCAAGCTCAGTGCATTAAAGATTAATGTCTAGTTAGTGTATTCTTAATGTCTACTTATATCATTCTAAATGCTTACTTACCGTATCTTTAATATACAACTACTTTCAATATTTCAAATATCTACTTACATAAATCTTAATATCTACTTATAATATTTTTAAAAATATATAATAATGAGCCGAATTAGTAAAGTATCACAAGAATTTGTGCAAAAGTAATTGATTTTATGAATATTTAATATTTATCATCAAAGATTTATTTACAATATCATCCTTTAATATGGTAATTTATTTGAAAATTTTAAAGGTACTACTCCCAATAAACAAATGGTAAGTATCCCCCAATTAATTATGTTACTTTGCACATGCGCAGGCGATATGATACTGATTGCCAGATTATTCCAAAACAAATGAGCTCAACCTACTTTAATCATTACTTAGCTCACTAATTATATATTCCTATATTTATTCACATATGCAAATGGGTAGTTAGATTGCTTGATGGTTTGACCACATTCAAATAGAGAGAGATTTTTTTTAAAGATTTTTAAAAAAACTTCTCTATAATGTGTGGTAAAGTTCAATGACCATCATATAAAAGAGTGAGTAACGTCGTTATTCGAATCATTACATGGATTTCGAGTCAGATATTTCAAGTCGTTTTAAAATTATGTCTTTACTTATTAAAAAATTATAAACAATATTAATAAGTGCAATTACCCACCCTAAGGGTTAGGGCTCTCCTTATATTTTAACGCTTTTTTGAGTTATTGATATTATTTTAATTTAAGAAATTCACTTACTTGTAATAAATCAAACACTCAAATCACAAAGCTATAAGAATAAACTATAATAATTGTGGAAGAAAGCTAATTAGCAAAAGGGTGCAATTTAGGGCACAATGCATGATGATTGGTGCCGATCAAATAGATGAACATGGGTATAGCGCATGAGGAGACATATAGACATCAAAATTTTGGACCACTCTTTGTAAATACATATATACTTCCTTTTGTCCCTAGGAAATTTAACCATTTGACTTAATTATATGAGTGCTTTTAAAGATAAATAGTGCTATTTTAAAAGGATAAAAAGAGCTTATTTTTTTCTATTTTAATACTTTTTCAGTCTTTTTAAACTCGTCAATTATAATTAAAGTGAAAATTAAAATTTGTGGATACACATAAAAAGATAAGTTAAAGATATAGATGAGAATTATAGAAATAGTATAGATTATAGTCATTAATAAAAATTCTACAGGATAAATTAAAATGAAAAATAAAACTATTTCAATGAACAGATGTAATTGTAGCTATATAAAAAATAAAATAAAAGCATGCTTTGTGTTCCTATTTATGATATCATGATGACATTTTATAAAGTTTGTAGTCTACCAAGGAGCATAAGTTATTATTTGTATCATGTATTTCAATGACAATATAAGAATTGTAACTTCACATATTTATTCCAATTAGTACATTAGTTCATGCGGTTTGAAGCCTCTTTTTTCAACAAAAATTATCATTAACATGGAAAATATTCTTTTTAAGCCATTGATTTGTTATTAATTTTGCAAACTAGAAAGATTTTTTAAGGTTTGTACAGATTTTGTCTTCATTGTGTTGAGGATATACCAGAAATTAATCAACAATTTGCAGTCCTCATTGTCTAATTACTGTGCTAATTTCTTTCTATATTACTGTTATTGACACTATTTAACAATTAAGCTTACTTTATATATTACAGTTAATATGTAAAAAAATTATTGTCAAGTGACATCTTGTTTAAATCGTATTCATATACTTTCATAATATTAACTTTTTATAACTTTTAGTTATGCATAATGCAAAAATATTGAATTAGATTGCGTAAAAATTCAAATATAGTAAGTATAATAGAACGGAAAAAGTATAAAATAGTAGATTTAGCAAGAGACTACTCTAGGTTAACTGATAAATTTGTTATTATGTTTGTACATGACAAGAACTATACAAAAGATGAGTTGATTGTACAATGTACAAAAACCCAATGAGTTTTATTACAGTTAATTCTTAGATGTGAGATCATATATAGGCTATATGGTATTAATTCTGGTTATAATTTTCCAACACAAACCTGTATAGGTGGCTTGAGTCATTTGATTAAAAATCTTACTGATATTAATAGATAACTCAAAAGAATAGTGGTTGGTTGGTTTATTACACATGCAAATAAAGATAAATGTACGACCCACTTAATTATATTAATATTTTTGATTCATCTTCGGATTTAGCTGTATTATACATGATAATTTTGTACAAAACTTTAAATTAATGGTAGATTAATAATTAAAAAGTTTGAATCAATCACAATTAATTGAATTTCGGTCGTTATTGCAGAAATACTTTTGGAAATTTAGTAATTTGCTAGAAAATGAATAATATTTCAATAACAATACTAAAGTGTAAATTTAGTAAAATTGATCTATTGTAAAATATCCGTATAACCTTTTATATGTAGCCTTTTTGATTTTTTTTTTTTTTGATTTTTAAAAATGTCAAACTAATAGTAAAAATTATTATGATTGGATAGTGAAAATAAAAAATTATTAATGAGAGATTTTTTTAAATATAAGGTAGGCTTGGAGAAAGATTGTTCCAACTGAGACATAACTTAATTCTTTATAATAAAGGCTATTTAGAAATAGTTTGTTCGTACAATAATCAATTATTTAATTTTTTTTTCTTCTGTTTGGTATTTTCTTATATAAAGTGGGGTAAACTCGTAATATATGAATGAAAGAAATTAAGTAATGACTAACCAAGTTAAGCCAAATTCAATGAGTTCAGCCTTTTGCTTTTGAATTGTGGGTAATATTGAAAATCTTTTTTAGATTATTAGAGGCAAATTCATGCATCTTAAATATGCACATGTCAATGCCATGGCTTTTCAATCATTCTTGTTAGAGTTTTTACTAATGCTTCATATCAAATGTGTATTGGATGAATTATGATTGATGATCTTTTTGTTTGACTATGTATCATTATATGCTTAAAATAATTTTTTATTATAAGATAAGTCGATAGAATCAGATGAGTCTGGTGAGATTTGAATTCAGAACTTTTTCTAAAATGTGATGTTTGTTCTCTAATTAAGACAAAATTCAGTTCTTAAATGTTAAAAGTTTTACTTCATCCATTCTTTTTTAGTTGCATCCAAATTAACTTTTACAAAATTTATTATTCTATGGTATACATATTACGACTATCATACAGGAAAAAAAATAGTCACGTACTCACATGAGATATTATTTTATCGTCTTGTCACATATATATTTTCATAATATTAAATTATTATTATTTTAAGTTATGTATAGCTTTATATATAACTAAACTGACAAATGCATTAGAAAATATAAACATATAATTTTTAATTATGTATAATTCTAGATATAACTAATCCGACGTGCAATCTTCACTTTATTATGATAAATTTATGTATGTGATAAAAAGTAAAAGTCGTTTGGTAAAAAATAATGTTATTTAATATAAATCAATAATTACAAATTAATATGAAGATAAAATTAAATATACAAACATAATAAACGAGTATATGTCTTTAGTTTATGTTTTCGAGATTCTTCATCCTCAATGAATACTAAATAATAAATATATGTTTATTTTTCCTTAAAAACTAGGAGTATAACTTATTTATCTATGGATACTAAAAATAGAAACAAAATATATTTTTTTTTTAAAAAAACATTTTAATTTTATTCTTATAGTGGTGGGTCAAAAGGATGATTCAATATTAGGTATAAAAATAAAATTAAATATTAAAATTAATGAAAAAATATTATGTCACAACTTACAAATTTAGAAGAAATAAAATTTGATGTCAATTAAATGTTTAAAAACATGTTTTCTTCAACTTATTACTGATTCTTATTAGAATTAATTTAGATGAGATTATATTATATTAGATTAGAACAAAGCAGATCAAATCAGATGATATAGATTCAGATTAGAATAGACCTAATCAAATCAAATAAAAAAATATAGATTCAGATCAAGCCAAACTAAATTGAATCAGAATTTAATAAAACCAAATCATAAATAATAAAATGAAACGAAGAAAGCAATGCCTAAATCTCAATTAGATTGAATTCAATCAGATTTTCAAATCTAGTAAAAATTATTCAATTTATTAGTTCTACCCAATGAGAATTCTCTTTCATTAAATGTTTAAAAGACATGATTAACCAAACTACACACTTCTTAACCCTTTATTTTTTGCAACTCCAACATCTTTAGAAACCCCCAAAAAAGAATCATTTATAATTATTTATTAAAAAAAAAAACTTAAAAACTCAAACCCAACAAAAAGACAAACTCATCCTCATCCATTTGCATCATACATCATGCCCCCTTCCTTCTATCTTAATGCATGTGGGTTCATCACACTTCAACACTCTTAACTCCCCCAAAACCCAATACATTCTCTCTTATTCTATGCATCTTTCTTTTCCAAAATCCCACCTTCATAATTCATTTGTGCTTTGAATTCTCCTCCTTTTTCTCCCTCCTCTTTACCTATTTCTACTCCTCTTACTACACCCCATAATCTTCCACTCCCTCTTTCTTCCCTCTTCTTTCTCTCTCTAAAAAACTCATCATTCTCTCTTTCCTTTATTTTATGCTTCTTCAATAAGCCCATAACTCCATCCACCCAACTCATTTCTTCAATCATACCCTTCTTTCCCTCTCTAGAAATGGCTAGAGATCAAACAACATGGTTAAGTAGGCTAAAGACACAAATCTCCCATAAGCTTATTAACCC
Source organism: Amaranthus tricolor (assembly GCF_026212465.1). Lineage (NCBI taxonomy): Eukaryota > Viridiplantae > Streptophyta > Magnoliopsida > Caryophyllales > Amaranthaceae > Amaranthus > Amaranthus tricolor. The sequence goes on along the minus strand of NC_080048.1, from coordinate 1,280,375 downwards.
AACTACAAATAAGCTTAATATTACTAGATCATCAAAATCTAGAAATGTTGGTGTATTAGCTTTTGAGATTTCAGGGCTTTTTTCAAAGCTATTAGCACTTCATCAGAATCTGTCTGATAAAAATATTGTTAGAATAAAAAATGAGGCAATTTCATTAGAAGGGGTTAGAAAAATTGTCTCTAATGATGAATCATTTCTTCTTGGGTTAGCTTGTTCTGAAATGATTCAAAATTTACATATTATTTCGAAGACGGTAGCGCGGCTGAGCAGCCGTGCTATGGACCTGACACTCAGGTCATTTCCTGAGTGTCTTGAGGATTTTGCTAGCACGGGACGAGACCAATATAATTGGTCTGTCCCATGCGGAAAAGACCTTGAGGGGTTAGTTCGTAGAGTTGACCGATACATCGCAGCAACTTCTGCGTTGTATCGGGAACTTGAGGAGCTTAATAGTCTTCAAAATAGCCTTAAAAAAACGTCACATGAAGGTGCTTTAGAGGTTCAACAGAAGATTGTTTGGCAAAAGCAGGAAATTAAACGTGTGAAAGAAAAGTCTATTTGGAGTAGGAGTTATGATTCGGTTCTTCTTCTTTTAGCACGGTTAATGTTTACTGTCCTTGCAAGAATCAAATTTGTGTTCGGGATCGGAAACACTTATTACTCTCTACCAAGCACGCTACCCAGAAGTTTGTCGGCTTCTGCGACAGTCTTCCCATCTTCGGATCTAAGCAATGTTAATTCGTTTGTGTCGGGACCACTGACGTCCAACCCTCCCCGCCCCAACAAGAGGAGGAGTGGAAGTGGGACCGGAACCAGAACGGGAACTGAAATCGGGTTTTTCGAGTCTAGAACAAAAGATTTAAAGCCTCCTCCAACAACATTGGGGGCGGCCGCTCTTTCATTACACTATGCCAATTTAATAATCGTCCTAGAGAAAATGATCAAGTCACCCCACTTAGTGGGGCTAGACGCGAGGGATGATGTTTATGCTATGCTTCCTAATAGCATAAGATCCTCCCTTTGCGCCAGGCTAAAAGGAGTCGGTTTTTCAGCAACCGATCCCAATTTAGCAGCGGAATGGAGGGATGCCCTCGGACGAATCCTTGCGTGGTTGGGACCACTTGCTCATAACATGATCAAATGGCAAAGTGAAAGGAGTTTTGAGCAACAACATCTTATGCCAAAATCAACAAATGTTTTGTTATTACAAACATTATATTTTGCCAATAAAGAGAAGACTGAAGCAGCAATTACAGAATTACTAGTTGGGTTAAATTACATATGGAGATTTGAACGTGAAATGAATGCTAAAGCATTGCTTGAATGCTCCAATTTCTTCTTCAACAACAAGAACAGTTCACCTATCAATTTAAAATCTTAGTATTAAATTACCTTGTAATTTTGGGTTAGTTCCTATTTTTTGGGTTGTTTTGATTGATTTTAGTCTTGATTTTTGTTATTAATGGGTTAATGTAGAAATTTAAGATCTCATTAAATGAGATTAAAGGGTCATTATTAAAAGAAATTTGACCCTAAATTTGTATAGTCTGTAGTAGTATTACTCCTTTATACTTAAATAGTACAAAAATTAAAAAGTTTGATGTTGTACATGGGATACAATGGTTGAGTAAAATTTAAGTAAAATAATTAATAAAATTATCACCTCCTCTATTAATTTTTGTTTATCTCATTTATTTTTTGATTTTTGAAGCACATATTTAAGCATTAATATCTAAAATACAAATCAAAAAGTTATATATATATATATATATATATATATATATATATATATATATATATATATATATATATATATATATATATATATATAGAATCAAATAAGAAGAATTTTAAAATGAGAAGGATGAGAAGAATTTTTGTTTGATTTTGTTTAGTTACTATATAAAAAAAGGATACTATGTTATAAATTAAGAACATTTTAAAAATTATTTCATAGTTACCTTTCTGTGTAACATAGTTCCTTTTACAATTATGAGTTTTTAGTTCAATCGTGACCATAGATTTTTTTATTTTAGTGAAATCAATGGTGTAGAGTTCTTCTTACTCTTCTCATTTTCAACCTCTTCTCAATAAATCCCTCCCATATATATATATATATATATATATATATATATATATATATATATATATATATATATATATATATATATATATATATTCTTAGATATTATAAAAAGAAAAAACAAATTAAAGGAAACCGAGGCCAAAAACAAGTTTGTGCAAAACTTGACCATATACTCCAATTTTCTTTTCTTTATTAGAAAGGATAACTATATGATTTGTTTACCCATGTGAAAATGTTCTTCCCTTGCTATATAATTACAATCACAGCTTGTCATTCTTTTGTCATAGACCTATAATAATAAGGCTAACATTAACTTAAGAGTATTGTTTCAATACTTCTTTACCTTTATTTTGTATTATTTTTATTTTTAGATAATAATCAGTTATTGTTTTTTATCTTTTCCATACGTTTCAATTAACTCTCTTTTAATTTTATTATATATCTTCATTTATTATTAAATATCTATTTTTATATAAAAATAATTATATTTCTCTTAGATGTTAATTAATAAAGTGGAGTAGTATTCAATATTCACAATGGGTATTGGCTTATTGCAATCATGTTTGTAGCTACAAACGTAACTTGCAATCAAGCAATGTGGTACCAAATCACATCCTCCTTTTTATAAATCTTTGTAACTTGTTCCTTCAGATTCCAAGTTGAAAACTCTTCTAATCAAACATAGTCATGATTATGATGATCAGTTTAATATTTTACTTACCATCAGGTTCTGGAAAAAAAATACTAAACAAATTATATTATTATTTAATTTATGTTTTAAAAATAAATTATCTATCTTTACATATGAAATTATGAACATATATATAATACGTCATTTAAGAGAACTAAATTTAAATAATGCATAAGTATTATATATAAAGAGACATAATTTTAATTTTAACAGTTATATATATATATATATATATATATATATATATATATATATATATATATATATATATATATATATATATATATATATATATATATATATATATATATATATATATATATATATATATATATATATATATATATATATATATATATATATATATATCACAATATCTTTAATTTTCATATATTCATATATTAAAATTATGTTTTCATTAACTTTCCCATAAGACTACTATGAATCACACTTAACATATTCACCTTCACTCGGGATTTTATGCTAATAAAGAAGTATGTACTTTTTATTCTAATATAATTTAATGTAAATAGGGTAGAGATTTTTGACACGTAATAAAATTTGTGATGTCTATTTTTCTGAATTTGGATTATCTGTACGTGGAGGTTATATATTAAGAAAATGAGAAATATATATACAAGAAGTTATACTTGAAATCGATTTAAAAAATGGTCTCTTCTTTCTTATTCAATTGAAATTGGATAAAACGGGCAAATTCTCTGATAAAATTAAGTATAAGACGCCAAAAAGTGAGACTTTAATTTATAAAGCAAGGAAATATAGCTCAATAAAAAATGACTTTTTAGGCAATTGTTTTCATCTTTTTCAAAACTTGGCATCTTATTGAGGCTGAGTTCATTATCAATTAATCATGCACTTTATATGGCAAATTAAATTTAATAATAGGAAAAGGAAAAATAAAATTTACCTTCTAAGATAATAAAAATTACACGACATATCTACCTCAATAACAGGTCATAAGTGTCAATATTAACAAGTAAAGCAATCAGAAAATACTTTAGATAAATAAACAATATAAATATTGGATTTCTATTTATAAATTAAATTGTAGGAATTTTATTGCTTAGATAGGGTAAAGTTGAGGTTTTTGATTTTTTAATTTTCATAGGAAAAATTTTATTTTCATCTAATGCCATAAGGTATAAGTTAAATGCTAGATTAGAATTATTCAAATATTAATAAATTAAACAATTAAGATGAATTAGCAATGTAAATTACACTAAGGTAGTGTTTGGCAAATTTGAAAATATGAAATTTAATTTTGATATTCAAATTCAAAAATTGTAAATGAATACTTGAAATTTGCAAATTTTAATACTCGATCAAATTTTACATTGTAATTGCAATTCTATAGAATTAACCCAATTTTCCATTTTCAAATTTAAAATTTGTCAAATATAGTATTTGGCCCAATTCAACATTTGAAAATTAATTCCACGTTGTCAAACATACCATAATGAGATTTTGTCTATTGATGTCAAAGTGTCATCAACTGAAACTATAAACTTATACTTATAAAATTTAGATGACACTCATTAGGTTAATTTAAATTTAACCCACAAAAAATATAAGTATCGCTGATCCTTTATATTAGCTATCATAGATTAATTAAAAATTTAAACTGATAATCAATATTATAGGATACATCAGGATACTCTAACGTGCATTCTTGACAATGTAATTCTACAAAAAAGTAATTCAATATTGTTAACCTAGTGACTCAAAAGAAGTGTTCATAAAATCCTAGAATGATAAGTTTTTGGTAAAGAAAAAATATGATCAGCTAATTAAAGCAAACATATGAACATATAGATATATAATTTAATTCAAAATGGTTTAATATTTAATCTATTAACCCATGATAGCACTAACTTTAATTAAAATAAAACTTGGTTCTACCACTACCTTAAAATATATAAATATATACAATAAAAAGTAAAATTTGAATACTTTATTGTACAACCTGAATTTTTTATCACTAACACAATATTTGATTTTGTATTGTAGATCAATGGGGATTGGGGAGTTGGGGACCCTTTTTGTTGTAAAGTAGTCAAAAAAAATTGAAGTGTAATGCTATATGTTCATATAAGATTTTTCCAACCTATGCATTTATTAATTATTTTGAATTTAACAAAAAAAATAGAAAAATTTGTCAAAGTACCTAAAAAAATATTTTTTTCAAAAAGTATTTAATAAAATGTTTTGCTAAAACATACCTAATAAATTTTTCAAAAAGAGTACTAAGCAACGTTTTCCTTCAGTTAACCGTCTAATATAATGGTTGACTGGTTACAATCAAAAAATAGAAGAAGAAGATAGCGAGGAAATTAAACTGGAAAAGAAATTGAAGATGAGGAAAAAGAATTTTTGATTTTGATCAGTCAACCGTTATATTAGACAGTCAACTAAAGAAAAACGTTAATTGGTACTATTTGAAAAAGAAAAAATTTTGTTAGATACTTTTGCCAAAACTTTTTTTATCAGGTACTTTTTGGAAAAAAAATTTATTAGGTACTTTCTGACACTTTTTCTTAGAAAATAACTTTTCAATAGGTAAATATAATATATTAATTTTTTACAGAATAATCTAAATCAAATTTCAATTAATTACCTATTTTATTGTCTAAACCTTATGCATGTGTTGTATATGTTAGAAAAACCGATGAATATATTATATTTTATACATATAAAAAAAACAAAAAGAAAATTTTATGGGTATCTTCATGATTGAAGTGATTAACTGGAATCTATTAAATGATTAGTGCTCTAAAGTCAATAGTACTCTTAAGGTTCTCATAGAGTCTAGCTAGCTAGTAATGCTACATATTATTATATTATATGTATAAAAACAATGGGTTATAAATAAAATTAAGTCATAATCAAGGTTTACATACCTCTTAAGTATTACTTTCGGCCATTATAATGAGAGTTAGCTTAAGTTTTGCTTTTGGCTATCTTTTATAGTTAGGGACTTAGGGTTCGTTAAGGTATTAGATTGCTATAGGGTTTATGAAGACTAATCTTCATGCTTGTTCAATTTTTGGTAGGGAGATTATTCCCTATGCTCTTTGCTTGAATTAAATCGAGAAGCATGTTGAATCTTGTATGAAATGAAAATCGATCATTATGATAATTTTAAAGCCCTTAGTGTCAAGATTTATATAAAGTTCGTTATATAATCTTTAAAAGAGTTTAATACATAATCTGTGTACTGTGCTAATTATAAAAATTTTATTTTTAATCAATAAATTTAAATAAATTATGTATAAGGAAGCTAAAATTTTATGTAAAAACAACCACAATTCCAATTAAAAATGAAATCTCAAGTCTCAAATACAACCAAAATTTCACCTACTAACATGACATTTATCACTATAATTAAATTTGAGTTAACTATATTCGACTTTCTCTTCTTATACACCACCATTATACCCCCATTGCAATTTAAAAAAAATGTTATTTACCTTTTTTTATTACAGAATAGGCTTAGATTAGGAGAGAATTAGATGAAATTCGATCTTAGGACCATATTTGAAAAAAGCAATATTTACTCTAATTAAGACAAAAACTCAATTCTCATAATTTATTTATTCAACCAAGTAATTTTGATAGAATGGCTTTGTAATGCATTTTTCCCTAATAGGGATGATTCTTTAGAATTGCCAAATAGAAATCATGTACTCATTCATTTACAGCCCGTTTGGTTGTTAGTATTAAATTTTGGTAATGAAAATAATTTGTTTTGTAAATTCTCGAGAAATACACCTTGTTATTCTCATGATAATGAAACTTTGATCATAAATTTTTTGTTCACAAATTTCTATTATCACACTTAATATTACCTTTTTCAATGGTTAATTATTGGAATGAGTTTTATGAAGAAAATGAAATGATCGTTATATAATGAACAAGACCATACATTAAACTTATCACCAAATTTTTCCTTTAAAATTACTCTAACTTTCATTTTTATTTATGTTATTTATTATTAACAATCAAACAGAACGTAAGGCCTGTAACATTGCTTTCTTCTAACTGATATAAAAACAAACTATGTTGACATATCTGTAAACACATGATAAAACCAAAAATGACTTTCCGAAACCTAAGCAACGTATTGAATGCAAACCACTACTTACCTTATATTCCATGTTGAAGTAGGAGAATACTTCCAAAGCAACGAATCAAATGCAAACCCCAACTTAGGAGAATATGAAATTCATAATTTGTTATAGGATACAGTTCATTGTAAGATCACCTCATATATAAGTTACATGATCTAATTAATATTAATTATATAAAAATATGAGCTATGAGAGACTGTCTCTCGATGAGACAAACTTGACAAACTTAAAACAAGAAGTCCATATGCTGATAATAGTATTATGGAATATTTTAAACAATTAAACAATTTTAACAAAAAAAATGAGCTTCGGATAAACTTAATTCCAAAACTAAGCGTTTTTATGTCCGAGCCTAAGGTTAGATATGTTCGCAGTTATTAACTGCGAAGAAAAAAATTGGTAAAAAAAAGTCAAAACTGTTTGTTTGCACTTAATAACTGCGAACAAAAGGGGGACAATGTCATAACATTAGAAGGGACGGAAAAAAAAAACACATTGTTGTTCGCAGTTACTAACTGCGAACAAAAATGAATTCCACTTTTTCCCTCCCTTCTAACGTTATGACATGTTCTCCCTTTTATTCGCAGTTAAAAACTGCGAACAAACAATTTTGACTTTTTCTGACCAATTTTTTTATTCGCTTATTTTTGGAATTAAGTTTACCCGAAACTCTTTTTTTTTTTGTTAAAATTGTTTAATTATTTCAATCTTTCTAGTATTATGTGGGCTGTTTAACCCATGTACAAAAACGCATCTTACGATGAGACTTTCTCATACAAGAATTTATGCAAGAATATGGATTTCTTATCTTAAGGTTTTCTCACTAAGAAACAGTTTCTTTCTCTTACAAGAATAGTTATAATATATATAAAAAAATTTGTATTTGGTTTAAAAAATCAATTGTGACCTTAAAAACTTGGTTATAAAAGTCAATAAACATATTTACATAGTTATTTTTTTACTAAAAATAGTAATATAGCAAGTATAAGGTAATGGAATAATTTTATAGTTGAGTTATGGGCATGCCCACTTAGCTTTCTTGATCAAATTTGTGGTGAACATTGGTTATGACTTTTCACAAGGATAATAATGAACCCAATATATATTATTGGAGGACCACATAATAAAGTTTTTCAAGAATTCAAAGAAAGCCTTTTGCCTTGGAAATTCTTAAGTGAAGTGGGTTTAGCCCAAAATTTTAGTCCACTAGAAATGAAAATGAGGGCCCATTTATTTGATGTATCAAAATCCAACCATGCAACTAAAACCTAACTTGGAATTTATGATGATGATACTTAAATGAAGTTGAGAATGGACAACACATATATGTAGTCACTATGTAAGTTAGAAAGTGAATCATTTGGTGCATTTGAAAGTAGTTTGCTCTTAGTTTAACAATTCAAGAAAAAGCAAGAGAAGTATATATTCATTCACACTTCCTCCACCTATTTTATTCACTACTCAACCTATTATTTTCTTTTATGAAATGATTTGTGAACATTATTTTTTTGACACTTTAAAAACCATTTTTATGCTCTCAAATGTTTATTTCATCATTTTGACGTTTAATTCACCGTTTGATTCATCAACGCTCTTAAATGTTTAGGGCAAGTTATCAAGATAAGAACCAACACTTAATAAGGGTAGAAACGTCAAAATGGTGAATTAAACGGAAATTGACAAGAATTTAACGGAAAATGCTACAGTAGTTAAATAAGGTATAAACTGGATGCTTCCATGTGAAAATATCTTACAAAAGTGCTATCACTGATGTTTCATGAAAATTCGATGCTACCACGTGAAATTTTCCTTATTTTTAAAATACTTCATATTATCGGTCATAGCCTTTTTTATTTTCTTTTTGACGACACCGAGATGATATTACATGATATTAATCTTTAAAATTAAAATTCTTAAATAAATACTCATTTTGGTCATGTTTCTAAAAGTCACCGCTTACAATATAAAAGGAGAAGGATGGAAAAATGAACTAAATAAAAAGGGTAGTTGTTTAGGCTTAACTCATAGAAAATTTGAAATCCATAAGAAAAAAATAATAATAATTAAATAAATTAAAATTTAGAAAATTTTCAAAAGTAAGCGTGAAAATCCCAAATCTGTAGTTTGGAGCTGTTCGCAGTTAGTAACTGCGAACATCAAATAAGACAAAATAGTTGTTCGCAGTTAGTAACTGCGAACATCAAATAAGACAAAATAGTTGTTCGCAGTTAGTAACTGCGAACAGCAAATAAGACAAAATAGCTGTTCGCAGTTAGTAACTACGAACAGCAAATAAGACAAAATAGTTGTTCGCAGTTAGTAACTGCGAACAGCTAATTTGTCTTATTTGTTGTTTGCAGTTACTAAATTGCGAACAGACCTGCTCTACAAAAACGCAAATCAGTTTCTGTTTTTCGCAAATTTTCCCATTTCTCAAACCCTACTTCCATTTTCCCTCTAAAACCATTAATTCAATCCATCAATTCTTGCATTCCTCTTTCAATTTGGCACTTCAAAATTTGTGTGGATATTCTAGTTTGCTCAAAGATAAATTTTTTTGTGTTTTTTTGGTGTATATGTAGATTTTTAAGGTTTTAACCAAATTTGCTTATTTTTTCAAATGTAGGTTACTAGTTGTTAAATCAAGAGTATTCTTAATCATCCATAAGTATTGAAGGTAATTTTTAATTGTTTTTATAGCTTTATGTTATTTTTTGAAGTAATGTTGTTCAATTAGTTGAAATCAATGTTGATAATATTATTAGAAATGTTGATGTTGATATTAGAAATATTATTTATGAACTTATGAATTGATTTATTATTTAGATTTTATGTGTATTATATATGTATGAACTTAGTTACATTATGGATTTTAATAATTTTTAGACAAAAAAAGATTATAATCAAATGAATGTAATGTACTTGTATGGGCATGAGTTGATGTTGATGTTGATTTTCTTTGTATTAATGTAGAAAATGACATCATTTCGCGTGACTATAGTATGTTTTTGGAATGGTTGTATTCGAGAAAGTAGTGGCAAAGTTCATTATGTTGGGGGAAGACGTAAGTTGTTTGCTTGTAATTCGAACATGGATTTGAACCACTTTAAACGTTTTATATGTTCTAAGATTGGTTTGGAACCTACTAGAAGTACCGTAAATATAAGCTTTAAATATGACATGAGCGGAGAATTGCTTGCCTTTCCTGTTGAGGATGATGAGGTTATAGATGCTATGTGGGAGCATTCAAAGTCCACCCAAATTCCCTCTTTGGAGTTATACGTAGAAGAAGTACCATTAGAGAATGTAGTTGCTTCTAATCCTACTACTACCCCTATACCTATATTAACTCAGAAAACTGTAAATCCCGTCGTTTCTTCTGCATCTTGTACTTTTTTTCAACCCCCCATGAATCAAGTTCCAATTGATTCAATGGGTAATTCAAGAGAAACTGCTGAGATGGGACCTTGGGATGATGGAAATGAGAGTAATGAGCTCATTAACGATCCTTCTAAGGACGATGTGGATGTCGATGAAGATGCGCTAGCAAATGACATGAACCTATGCCCTCTGTCCACCTTTAGATGAGTATGAGGAGGACAACTCATGGAGGACTTGGGCTTGTGATACCACATACATCGAAGAGGGAGAGTTTGAGAAGGGTATGATGTTTGATAGAAGGAATCGTTGTTGGAAGCTATCAGAGTGTATCATATTCACAGAAATGTGGAGTACAGAACGGAGACCTCGAACCAAACTGTCCTTACCTTGAAGTGCAAGTGGGGTTGTTCGTGGAACCTTAGGGCTACGTTTGATTCTTATTTATCTTCATGGCGTATTGTTACCCATAAGGGTAAGCATGGTTCTTGTGTATTGGGTAGTGACACTGTTTCGGCTGGACACATTCACCTGACATCTTCTGTCATTAACAATGTTATTAGAAATTGTGTTGCTAAAGACCCATTCATTAAGGTATCTGTCGTATGGCAGATGGTTAAAGATCGTTTTGGTGTGGATGTGAATTATAAGCGAGCGTGGTGTGCAAAGCAACAAGCGTTGTTGTCCATTTACGGGACTTGGGAAGGTTCTTACTCACTCCTTCCATGCTTTTTAGAAGCTTTGCAACATTCCAACCCGGGGTTAGTACTTGAGTGGTATTTTAAGGAGGACAATGACACGGGTGTATATTTGAGACCTAATATTAGGACCTTCCAACGTGTCTTTTGGGCCTTTAAGCCTTGCATTGAAGGCTTCAATTATTGTAAACCTCTTATCGCCATTGACGGCATACACTTGTATGGTAAATATCGTCATACCTTATTGACTGCCATTGCCTAAGATGGTGATAAGGGAATCTTTCGATTGGCCCTTGCCTTGGTTGAGAAGGAGAATATAAGTGCATGGTCGTGGTTCATGGCTTGTATTCGTAAGCATGTCACACAGAGGATGGGTTTATGCGTTATTTCTGATAAACACGCGGGTATTTTAGCAACCATAGAAGAGCCGGAGTGGTAACCACCTAATGTTTATCATAGGTTTTGCTTACGCCATTTTCTTAGCAACTTCAATTGTGCTATGGGTAATGTTCAGTTGAAGAAGTTGTTTGGTAAAACAACTGAGCAAAGACAACAAGTTAAGGTAATAAATGGTTTAAAGGCAATTGCGACTGCAAAACGAGAGGCAATTTTCTGAATTGATGACGTGGGTCATATGTCTAAGTTTCGTTGTGTCATGATGGAGGTCATAGGCATGGCGTTACTAACACGAACTTAGCTGAAGTTTTCAACTATGTGATGAAGGGTGTACGTTTCCTACCTTTGACAACACTTATTGAATTCACCTTCTATCAGGTAAATGACTACTTTGTTCAAAGACGTGAACGCATGGTTACTTGGAGGACACATGTACACATCGCATGCCACCAGAATTATCAATAGAAATACTGAGAAGGCAAATTTTCATGACATAATCGCATTTGATTATAGAAGTGGTGTATTCGAAGTTAAGATTGGGAGGGGAACTAGAGGATCGTCCAAGGAGGGTAAGATTCAATATGTACACTTGAATCAAATGAAGTGCACATGTAATAAACTTGAGATATACCGCCTTCCTTGTTCACATATACTTGTTGTTTGCATCAAACGACACCTTTCATATGAGAGGTTCGTGGATCCGTGCTATACATCTCAAAGTTATGCAAGTACTGTAACACCCCGTAATTTATCGAGTTTAAAAAGATAATAATAAAATAAAATAAATAAGTATTAGTAAATTTTATTATTTACATAGATAATTATAAGAAATAAAGTAAGTTAAATTTTAACGGTAATGCATTTTATCGCGTACAATGTTATCGCGTGCCGTTTCTTTTCTGTTTTAACAATAATATAATAATTACTTAATTAATTAATTAATTTTAAAAAAATATATATATAATTAAGGGAAGGGGGAAGGTGGCCGGTTGTGTGGAGCATGGGAGGAGTCTTGTAACTCCTCTCATAATTGTGTATTATGGCACAATTATGATCATTGTTTTAATTTCCTATTAATCCTTAAGCATCATTTGAATTCCTCACCATTCTAAACCTTCAAGTGAACACAAAAACTTCAGAAAATTCTCTTCCTTTGCTCTTTCTTTCGGCTCACTTCAAGAAAGAAAAAAAAATATTTTTTTGTTGTTCCATCCAATCTTTTGATCAAAGGGGTAAGTTTAATTGAATTGTTAATTATATATTTTATATACTAGATTTCTAAGATGAATTATATTCTATGTATGATGATATCATATGACTTTTAGGAGGATTGAGTATATTTTTAATTTTCTCTAGTAATCCTTTAATAAACTTCAATTGTTGAAAGGATTAAGTTATGTCTCTTTTATAAAAAAAAAAAACAACCTTTCTTGATTAATATTCTTTAACAAAGTTTAAATTTGTTATAAGAATTAAGTTTATATTGATATTTAAATAAATCTCTTTTATGATTTGCATTTCTCTAACAAAATTTCAATTTGTTAGATGAAATATAATAGTATAGATCAAGTAATGTAGTTATCCAAGAGTTTATAAATCCTTTAGCAAAATTTGATTTGTTTGAAGGATCATGTTTATATATATATGTCTTGATTTAAAAGGGGTAAATTGGTTTTATGATTCTCTACAAAATTTTAACTTGTTAAGAGAATTAAGTATTTAATTCAATTATTAATTCAATTATCATAATTTATGAAATTTTAAGTTTCTTGAAGGATTTTGTGGATGGGCATGTTTCTTTTTATTTGATGATGTATAAGCTTTGTTGATGGGGTTTTGAGTATTAATATATGTGTGGAAATGTCAAGTGGTTGTGTGATAGAAAGATTGGTCTTGTTGTTCTATCTTAGTAGTTGTGAATGTGGTCTTATTAAATTTATGTTGGTCATGAGATTTAAAGGGTTAATAATTTGAATAATGTATATATAAAATAATAATAATAAAAATAAAATAAAAAAAATATATACATACATATATATATATATATATATATATATATATATATATATATATATATATATATATATATATTTATATATATATATATATATATATATATTTATATATATATATATATATATATATATATATATATATATATATATATATATATATATATATATATATATATATATATATATATATATATATATTTGGGGCAGCAGCAGTTTCTGCCTCGGTAATGGTGCTGATTCAGAAACGTTAGTCACGTTCCGTTGTTGTTTTATGTACCGATGCGTTAAAAACTCGTTAAACGCTTAAAATAATTAAAAATAGTAATTGGATGTTGGAAATTATGAAATTTGGTACTCAAGGTATTTGACGCGTTCCGGAAACAATTGCGAAGTCGGATTTTCCATTTGAGTTTTCTAAACTGTCCGAATTGTCCGTTTAAGTTTCTGGTTAAAATTTACAATTTGGAACTATTGGGAATTGGATGAAAACATTTAAAATTATCAAGTGTTAGTAACATCTTAGTAGTATGGAGTGGATTAAATGTGTAAACACGTTCTAATACGTGATCGTTTTGTGCGTGTTATCTAGGGCCTCAATTCATAAGAGGGCGAAATTTCTATCATGATTAAACATCGTTTGGTTGTGCAGCGCTTAAAGGTACACGCTTAGACCATACTGTTTATGTGGTTGTGCAAGTAGTGTTGTTTCATTTCTAATCGAGGCATTGTAAATCACATAAGGATTAGACATCTCAAATAATTTGAAAGAAGATAATTGGAAATTGAGAATTTATGTGTTTGTTACCCAAAGGGGTTAACGTTTTGGTTTGTATCATGTTACCCAAAGGGGTTACGTTTTGGTTTGGATTATTACAATTATTGTTCCCATGGAAGTTTTGGATCATTACGGTCACCATGAGGGTATGCATACTTTTACCTCTGACGACCCGAACAGGACGGGCAACGTCTTAGGTCGGTGGTTGCCTTGGGATTAGCTCTCCCAAGTGTATTCCTCCAAAAGGATTGGATTTATACTTGAACGACCCGAACAGGGCGGGCAGTGTTACAAGTTGGAATTATTAAATCATGAATGCATTAGAGCCTATGCATGCTAGGATAAACACATTGCTTGTATTCAACCTGGTTGACATTTGTATGAAGTCACTGACGTGTATTGGATTGTTTCTTTGGAACCTACTGCGTGTTGTCATACGACGACCAGTAGGTTGATTGCAGGTGGGGACTGGAGTGAGGTCTCGACTTAGAACCCGTAATCATCAAGACTATGCTTTTGTCTTTTGTATTAGACTATGAGTAGAAAGAAACTCCGAACTTATGTAACAAGAGAGAGTGTTGTTTTCTTTTCGCTTTCGCTTATTTTAATTAGTTTATCTAGAGGCCTTTAGGCTCTTGAGTTGTACGTAAGAACTTCCGCTGACTTATTTCTTTCACGTTAGTATTGTTTTCTGTTTTAATTTTATTTCTTTATCGACGGAACGTTGACGATCCTAGAGGAGACTTTCCTCTAGAGTCCAAAGAGTGGACCGGAGTTCGTATTTTCATATGAATTTCCAAGTCACTTAACCCGGGTCGTTACAAGTACATACGAACATTACTTCATGCCAATGATCGATAAGAGGTCATGGCCGCAATACACGGGCTTTGAACTTAGACATGATCCCGATCAAATTCGGGGTAAAGGGAGGCCTAAGTATAGGAGAATTGCCAACGAAATGGATGAGGTTAGACCAAAAGGATCTAATTGTCGTCGTTGTTGGAGCGAAGGTCACAACACTAGAACTTGTAACTCAAGGTAATATGTTATATATATTATACTAGAATGATAATCTGTAACTCAAGGTAATATGTTATACATATTTTATATTATTATATAATAGTAATATTAATTAAAGCTACTACGAACACAGCAGTAGAGGAGATGGATCCAGCAGCTCCAGGACCCCTAGATCCTAGTGTCTTGACTATGCAGCATCAGCATAGGAGTATTCCTCTTTGGGATGCCCAGGTTAGGTGTACGATAGTTGTGATTTACATTTTACTAATGCTAACATACAAGTAACTTTTTTATAATTCATTATTCATAGGTGTCTGATGAAGAAATACTAGGCACCAGGCATGCAGATTTCGTTCCATGGGTGATCGATGATAGGATCATCCCGTACCTAGAGCTAGCGAGGTTATACGACTTTCACCTTGTTGCAAACGGTAGAGTTGACCGTGCCATTATCACAGCACTGGTCGAGAGATGGCGTCAGGAGACGCATACATTTCATCTCCCTCTAGGTGAGGCTACCATCACATTGCTTGATGTAGCCTTACTAACGCGGCTTTCCATTGAGAGACGTGTTGTGTTGTAGACTTAGTCAGAGACGGGAACAGAAACAAGAGGGGGGGTGAATTGTTGTTGTTACGAGTTTAAGCGTTTTTGCCCTGTTTTTTGCGGAATTAATTAAAATAAATAAAACTTAAACTTAGAGCGAAATAATGAAAGAGACAACACGATTTTTACGTGGAAACCTTCTAGGCCTAATTAGAAGGAAAAACCACGACCCCACGGGTTTTCTAAATTCTCCACTATGTTTAAGACAACTCGTTACAATTACATTAAACAGCTTACTTCACTCAAAGCGCATCAACTAGGCTAGGCCAAACTCTCTTTACTATTGCTTTACTCAAAGCAACAAACTTAGCTTCACTAAAAGCTAAACTCCACACTAGCTTCACTAAAAGCTATCTAATTCCTCCTTAGACTCACCTAAGTCTAATTACAAATATCACTCAAAATCTCTTACAAAAAGGATAAAAATTCTCTAAAAATAAAATCAATAAGTTACACAAGAAAATATTATAAATTAATTGGCAATTTTAAAACAAAATTTTCTTGTAAAAATTCTCCCTAAATCACGTATGATTTAATGGCTCATACTAAGGCAAGTTTTGAGGAACAACCGAGTCCACTATTTATAGAGTCAATTTCCCTAATAAAAAGGAATAAACCAACCACTACTCCCTTATCCCAAATAATAAGGAGAATAATTTGGATCTTAAAATCCAAGTCATCCTACGGTTAGTCTCTAAAAACTAGGTATTAATCTTGACAAAATCAAGCCCACGGTTATTTTATAATAACCGCTGTTCCCAGATACTAATAATAGATACTGTTCCCTTTAGCAGAAGTTTCCATGTACTAAAATTAGCTGCAGTTCCCTTTTCCAATAATAACCACAGTTTACTTTAGCTAAATTTAGATACGGTTGCCTTTAGCTAATAATAGGGACGGTTACCTATTACTAATATTAGGGACGGTTACCTTTAGCTAATAATAGCTACGACTCAGCTGTTGTTCCTATATTTAGTAAATCCAATATTCACTAAATATAGATCCTAAAATAAAGGCTTATATTTAGAAAATCACACGTTAGATATTTTAGAAAATATTTTGCCAATTAACTTTAATAATTTATTAATGCAACAAATTAACTTTAATGAATACATCAAATAAAAATAATAATTAAAATAATAATCAGAATTTTCAGTGGACGTAGGCTGACTCCAGTTCAGGAACAGTGCGCTGTCTCCAATTTTCAGTTTTGTTAGAACATCCAACTTAGGAACAGTAGACCTCCTGTCTCCATTTTACATCCTAAGCGATATACTTCTTCTAATATATTTTGGATCCTTTTGACACGTACATTTCCATGAACCAAGTCATAGGTACTATCAACGATCATAATCACGACCGGATATCGACCTGCACACAATCTCTAAAAACATATTCGTTTAAACAAAATGTAGTCATCATCAAAACTCAAGAGGTCCAACACGTGTGTACATCCGAACGCCAGCTTTCAGGCTGGCGTGACATGGTGCATCGCATATTGGGAAAGCGCCCTTCACCGGAAGTGATCAGGGGAAGCGGTTTGCGCTGCACGTGGTTAGTTCAGACCTTTTCGCATCTCCCCGAAGATGCTGATGAAGGCACCATTTCGAGGTACGCCAAGGCGTACCTCTTATACTTAATAGGAGCTGTGTTGTTTGCCGATAAAACAAACAACCAAATACAACTCCTTTGCTTAACTTTATTTGACGACACGTGGGAGCGCATCGCCGAGTATAGCTGGGGCTCCGCAGCCCTTGGATACCTATATAGAAGGCTATGTGGTGCTGCCCAAAAGAACCTCAAGGAGATTGTGGGGCCAATAGTCATATTACAGGTAATAAAATTAACATTTAACTCTAATCTGGTGTAGTAGAATTATATACTAATTACATTTCAAATGTTCAGCTGTGGGCGTGGGAGCATATTCTTATCGGCCAACCTTACAGAACCGTTGGTCGTGGTGATACTGCTCCTCCACCACAACCCCCACCAGATGTTGCGTACGGTTCAAGGTGGAATTTTGCACGCCAGACGCGCAAGCACATCGGCACCGGTCTCGGATTCTACCGAGATCAGTTAGACCTACTACGACCCAACTAGGTAAACATTTCAGTACTCATTAACATTAGTACAATTTAATTAACATATCACTTATATTTTCATAACATGTATTTTAGTTTTTATGGGACCCATACCCTGCGGAAGCCTACGCAGCTGTACCCGAACACTCGGGGATTCAGTCAGGTGCGTGGAGAGCTTCTATGCCACTCATATGCTTCGACATTGTCGAAGTACATCTACCGAGCGCTTAATGCGCCAATATGGGTTGGTACAGGGCATTCCACCGCCTTGTGACACTGAATCCCAGCTGCACCTAATTTCGCGGAAAAATCAGGGTGGGGCAAACTGGATGGAGATCAACTGGCGTCACATCGCTCGTTGGGATGGTAGACTGGAGCTGCTGGCACAAGGAGCGCAGATCGATGTTCATGGCGCACCAACTACACCGGACTACATGCCGTGGTTCCTCTCCATCACGCACCGATGGATGACACCACATGCCATCTTCGCAGCAGCACATTACGCACCTGCTGCGCCTACGATGACCCAATTTGTAAGTCTTCATTTGCATTTATATGATTAAGTTGCCGATTAAATAATATAAAGTTATATTAACTAAATATTAATTGCAGGCACAAGGTGCGACAGTAGTGATGCGGTACAGCCACGAGGAGCCGGTGAGGGAGATTGCGCATGGCATGCTCGTCAGCTCGCAGTTCCAACACTTCATATCGGAAGTCGCTGTAGAATCCTCACCGACTACCGCCCATACGCACGTCTCATCTCCTTATTATTATCATTTGGAGGAGATGGATCATTCATACCCCGCTGACGTTGCGGGGACCTTGCAGGCTGGGCCATCACGGCCATCACAGTACCAGTCCCCTCCACTACCAGAGCGACACCCGAACGCCTCTTATTATCGTAGGAGGCGTAGGAGACCAACTCAGTTGGATAGGGTAGATGAGGGTCGTGAGCGTTAACGTTAACTTTTGTGTATTTGGATCGACTATGTATATGTATATATATTTTTTTATTGAGTTGTATATTTCAAACATTTGTATATATTTTGTTGTATATATATGTTTAATTACTTTATCGTAGCCTCCAAGCTTTCACTTGTGAATAATCGGAGTTTTAGCGATGAATCATGCTGCCTGAAACAATAATTGACTTGTAATTACTTATTCTAATGTCTCTAATGCAAATACAACAAATAACAACTCAAAAATTAAGGAAAAAAAAATATTAAACAGCAGTTCACAGTTACTAACTGCGAACAACGTATAAGACAAATTAGTTGTTCGCAGTGAACAACTATTTTGTCTTATATGCTGTTCGCAGTTAGTAACTGCGAACAGCTCCAAACTATAGGTTTGGAATTTTCACACTTACTTTTGAAATTTTTTTAAAACTTAGTTTATTGTATTAATTTTTTTTTTTTTGCTTAACGAATTCAAATGTTCTAACTCATCCATAAAGCTTAAGTGAATTAAGACCAAAACAGAACCTTGACTTGAATTGATTAGGTTTAGTAGGGACGATGCCTCACTACTTTAGGGCATGTTGGTGGTTGAAGTTCTTTCATTCTAAACGTCTCATCCACTTCAAATAATATTTGAGATGACCAACTTTTATAAACTCCTACTTCTTCTTTCCCACTCAAAAAAATCATATAATTTAAATATATGTGAAATTATTTAGTTATATAGTACTTTCTGAAAAAGACAGAGGGAGTAGCACTCAAATTTTCAGAATCGTTTTTTATAGGCTGTGGAGTGAATTAATGAGAATCGAACTCAGATCTTGTCTAAAAAATAAGGTTCTTGCCGCCACTAAGAAAAGACTCGACTATTTTTTATATCTCGAATATATAAATGTAGATAAAGCGTTCGAAGAATTTTTTTATACATACTGCTTTATCCCATTAAAATACTAAATGTAACAATTTTAATTGGATAAAAGCGTAATAAGATTTTCTTTAAGGACTCAGATAAAATCCACCTTAAAGCTATTAAAATCTTAGAAATACAACCCTTGCTAACTTAGACATCAAAGATCCGATATACACAAACCTTCATAATGATAAAAAATTTTCAAGTGATCCTTAAACATAATCCCTAATTCTAACATAATTCATTATATACTAAAAACCAAAAAAAATGAATTTTTAATTTTATAACACTTATCATGTTCTGTTTTTCAAGTTTCAAAAGTCAAATGAACTTTTTTCTAACCAAAATCTTATTTTAGGTTCAACTTTATGTAACCCCTTAATCTCATTTTTGATTTGACTTTTATGGTTGACTTCCATTACAAACTTTTTGATGTAGGAGTTTCATTTAAATATACACTTAAGTCTAAAATTAAATTAAATAATAAAGAGATAACACCATTATGGAAATGCACCAACTTTTTTAATGTGATAAGAGTTCATCTATAAGAAGATTTAACAAGTAAGATACCATTAACCAAGTGGGTTAATGCCAAATGTTAAGAAGAGAATTGAATTAAGTATACCAAATCCAATTTGGCACAATCCCAACCAAGTATAGACTTAGGATTAGGTTAGCCAAAATTAAGTTGATTTTCCCACTAATTCTAACCCATAAAAGCCTCTAAAACCCTTAATATAAAGGGTAACTTAGCACACCCGTAAGGCCAAAACAATCAAGGCACTAGAATCAATCATTCATACATACATACATACATATTGTCGTTGTTTTCTCTAGAATGGAGGACAAGGAAAACCAAGAGAAAAATGAGTGTGGAGTTAAAATCAAGCAGAAGATAACAATACCATTTCAGTGGGAAGAAACACCGGGAGCACCCAAAAAGGATTGGAAACCAAAGATCGATTACGAGCCATTGGATCCTGTTCCCCCTCTCCCGGTAAAGTATGTTGCTTCGGTTCCCTTCAAATGGGAGGAGAAACCCGGGACTCCACTCCGGTGTTTTGCTCGAGGTTCAACAAAACGTATGACCCAAGAAACGGTACCAGAAGATAAGAGTTTACCCTTGCCTCCTGCATACTTCAGCAAGTACGAGGATGAGAGTGATGAAGGCGATAGCTTATATGGTGATGATTACGATGATCAAGATTGGATGTCGGAGTTGGAATTCGATGCTATGAGCGTACAGTCGGAGGAGTCCTTCTGTTCTGCCCCTTCGCTTCTGGCGAATCGGGTCACACCACTGCATAACCCGTATATAACACACCCGTGTGATGTGTACGATACATTTGAGGCTCCGTTTTCGCCAGAAAGTAGCAAGAGTCCGACTAACAATACAACCGGATATAAAAGCTTAAAGGGTGCTGATTTTTTGGCACAACTTTTTCCTTTGTATCCACCGAAAAACAGATTTCTTGAACATGGAACGAGCATTACCGAGATAGCAAAGCACCCGGAAAAGAAACAGCCTACTTTTCTGGAAGAGCATAAGAGACTCATCGGTGATGGCAGACGAAGTGGCATCATTAGAAGGCCGTGCACATTAGGAGAGCTGATCATGCAGAGTCGACGAAGAAGTTATCGCAGAAAAGCAGTAAATATGATGAAACACAATCAGAAAAAGGTATTTTTCTTCTATACAGGTCAACTTTCAAACCAATCACTATAATAAATTACATAAAAACAAATTAAATAAACTTTAATATTAAGTTTCGGATCATTAACTTTAATCATTTCCTAATTAGTAAGAAAAAACTTGAATGCAAGTACGCTTTAGACTGCATGATTAACCAACACGTAACGCATAGACGCAAAACTGATCTCGAGTATTTACTCCATTAATCATGCATGTCAAAAACAGTGCAACTCCCGTCTTTCGAAGAAAAATAAACGCGCATTAGTGGCTATGTAAGCTGTAGCAGTTCAACCATGTAACAAAAACAAAAGATAAAACGAACCAAACTTTATATATGCATAAACTGCTCCTAAGTAACATGCCGGGTTGGAAAATGGCAGGGAATCGCAAAGAACAAACCTCAAGGATGTTTCGACATTGTGGCGAGTGGCGGCGGACTAGCAAAAATGCTGAGCAAGGAATTTCTGACATTAAAACTCTCTTAGAATAGCATTCCACAGAATTTGGCCTTATTTCTCATTGGTATCTGTAGGGTTGCAGTATGTTTAGCTAAAGAATATAGTCTTTGTATATTTTCGTACTGAACGAACTATTATCCTCGGATGAACTTTGAAATAAACAATGCTTACTTAACATTTCTGCGGGTTCTGATCACTTGTTCACGATCTATCAAATCGAAACTCTAAAGCTATGTTAGTCAGACTCTTCATTTGGCTTTGCGTACCCGTGTCTGATTCTTGATGCTCGAAAATTTATGGCGCTTAGACACTTCATGTTACGCGTAAAATAGAATATTTAGACGTATTCAACACTTAGACACGTACCAGTATCCGACATCAGTACCCGTGTCCAATTAACATAGCTCTGAATTACTTTGCTCAAGGCACATCAACTAGGTGATTAGCAGCTCTCAAAAACATTCCTTAACCGTTCCATAACTAACGGAATATCCTTTTCGGCTAATGTAGTGAAGCAACATCGAAACCACCCAGGTTCAATGGAGTGAAAAGCCGATCCAGGAGTTATATTAACCTTACCGACAGTTTGTAGCTTATCCCATAAGTCGAGCTCTCCTTTTTCATTGAATGACTTAAGAAATCCACTAAAGTTAGCCCAGCAATATAATCCCCCGTCACTCCTTGCACATGGTATTCCAAGTTCTGCTAAACTGGCAACAAACAAATCGTGCAACTTCTTCAACCTCTGTCCATTAATTTGCATATACTCGTCAAGAAAACTTTTGTCGGATAACATCGATACTACCAGACACTGTGTCGGAGTAGAAATTGAGGAAAACCGAGCTAGCTTCTTGGCTGCAGTTAATACATTCTCGTTAAACGTATAGATAGCCCCAACTCTAAAGCCGGGAAGAGAAAGATCCTTGGATAACCCATATATGATGTGAACTCTATTCTTGTCGAGGTCCATTGATTCGATAATCTCCGCCATACTAACAAACTTTTCACTATCACCATAGATTGACCCCGCAAAAATTTCATCGGAAATAATGTGAATGTTTTTCTCCCGGGCAAAATCTAAAAGGTCGCACAGTGTATCCCGTGAGTATATATTGCCTACAGGGTTAGAAGGATTTGAAAAGAGGATCCCACGAACTTTTAGCCCACGTTTTCGGGCATTATTATATGCCTGATCGAGGGCATTAATATTTAATGTGAAGTTGTCAGTGCTACGACAATGAACGGGTATTAGCTCCACCCCTGTACGTACTAAATCCCTGTCAAAACTGTATGATCTGCATGTTAGTCTACACACGAATCTCCATAACTAAGATAAACAAAACTCGAGTTAATGAGTCGAAATTCACTTCAATGAAGCACAAATAAGGAAAGAAAAGTACCCAGAATAATACGGTGCTGGAATTAACAAAGCATTTCCGTGGTCAGCCAGACAGAAGCAAAGGATCTCTACCGCAGGAGTAGCACCGGCGGTCAATACTAATTGTGATGGATCAAAAGAGACATCCCCCATAACTTTAGACATAAAATTGGCCATTGCCTACAATAGAACCAGGTATTGATCACAATCAATAATATCCGAGAAAACAGAAGCAAACTTATCATAATCACATTTGCAGACTTTTAGGCCGTGACAATTCGTCACATGATCACCCCATGGACCCACTTGTGTGGACACACCCACAGGGCACCCGTGGGCTCGGGCCCACAAACCCACGAGTAATAAGCGTTGACTTGCATACAACACATGATGAGTTTCGCTCTATCCCAAAACTATATGGTATTAGGAGATTCACCCATAAGTATTATATGCAAGTCCACAACCCAATACTTAAGCAATGTATGATCTTTCTCACATGTGGAGTATTTTCCAACACAGACCGATACGAAAGCTCTAAGTTTCATCATGGCAAGGGTAGACGAGGGAGATACAGGATCATGGCATCCCTTGTAAACAATTTCTCATTCACACCAGATGCAAGACAATGTTAGAAGAGACATAACAAGTAGATAATGAGCTAGTTATTCAACTTTGCCCATATACTTTTCCTTCCAGTACATGATCACACACATTTTACGAGAAAAATTCACTCTGCTATATACTATAGATAGAGACCCCAAGAAGGTTAAAATCAACAGATTTATGAATCCATTCAGCACCGAATCTTGATGATTAAGTTTTATGAAATAGAGATTGTTCTTGGGAGGGGAGAACCGAATTTTGTTAAGTCAATGACATGCACAAAACTTAACCTAAACCTTCTCATTTCCCACTAAACCATGAACCATACATGCGGGACCTAGTTGCTACTTGCTACTGAAAATAGTAAAACACTAGGAAGAATTTGACCTTGCCTACAAAATTCTGATTATCGAGCACTCTAAACAACTACCACAGAAATCCAAACAGCCATTTTAGGAAGTAAGCATAACTCGAAACAGATTCTTCACTTAATCACTATGTTGACAAGAATAGCATCCTAGCCAAAAGGACAACTCTACTCCATTCTGGAAAAATGGGCTTTTTCATTGAACATTCCTCTCAATCACCCGAATTTGAAATGAGAGTTAGTCTTGTACAGACTTAGTTCACACTAAATAGTGTACAACCTTAAATTTAAGGAGTGTGCGTTAGAGAGTAGAGAGTCAGGAGTATGGACTTGTAAATGGAATATTAAGAAGGAATGCACAATAAAATAGTGTGTACTAAGTCCAAACTAAACTTACACTTCAATCAAACCTAATTCAGATCGACCTTACAATTTTTGTTAGCTTTCTTTATCATGGACCAAATTCCTTACAAAAACTTTCTTAGTGCTCATTACATAGAGAAATCTTTGGATAGAATTATGGAATTCCCCAAAAGTTCTCACATTCAACCCCAATGTAATACCTATCTTTTTCAACTATCCCAAAGTGCAATAATCTCAACAACCAAAAAGTACACAAATGCAAAACCAAGTTACAAAATTTTCCCGATATAGAAACCTATCCCAAATGATTTCATTTTTAGAGTATTACCAATGCATAATGATTCATTCATCACAAAATTAAACACTACACAAAAGAAATGATAATTGGGGTACCACTACCATTTCAATTTTCCCACCACTCAACTAAATAATTAGATTTATAATCATCATAAGAGTAAAAATTATATTTACAATGTAGCTAAAAATTAGCTTAAAAAAAACAAATGGAGGAATAAAATATAAACCTTACCATTTTCAAATCCAACAATCCATCAAATGGTTGGTATGTAGCAATCCCATTAATACCCAATTCACCATTATTGACCATCAGACCATCCCAATTCTCTGCAACCCATTTCTCAATCAAATCCAAAGACAACTACAAAACCATACAATTCAAAAACCCATTAAAAAAAAACAATCAAGACAATATATTTTTTATCTAAAATGAATTACCCAAAAAGAAAAAACTAAAAATGAAGACAACCCACCATATTTTCAGCCAAACCAAGTTGAATAACACCATCAGGATTATCAACTTCATGATAAGCATCTTCTCTAGCCCTATCAAGACCCACATAGTAAGGTGAATCATTGGGTCGGGCAAGCCCAGAAGCCCGATTAGAAATGCGGGCAGGTCCAATTGAACAACGGGCAGATGAAAGACTTGCCCTTGATGATGAACGATGAAGTTCAACATTGGAAGATGTAGGCGAAAGTGTAGGAGGAGAAGAAGAAGATGAGAGATTGTTATTGTTGCGATTTTTTTTGAAGTAAAGTTGGAAGAAGTAAAAAAGTGCACAAGGTATAATTGAGCCTAAAATTAAGCCACCTCTTCCTTGAACAACACCTTGTAAAGGCACAATCAGCCTCATTGCAACTTGGTAATCTTGTTCTTGGGGTTGTTAATGGAGGTTTTGTGAGGGGGAATTGAGAAAAAGGAGTGAAGAACGGACATGTAATGGAGAGATTGGATTTAGATTTTGGAAATGGAATGTGAGGTTGGAGAATAACTTGTCCTTGTGAGAGGGAAGAAGAGATTTGGGATGGAGGGATGTAATTAAAGGTGGAATCTTTTTTTTTTTTTTTTTCTTTTAAGGTTTTGTAAGATTTGTTTTATGTGCTTTTTTCAAGTTGTTTCTAGAATTGATTTGTTTGGAATTAGATTAGCAAATTTGAAGTGAGCCTTGTTGTGAGATTGTTTTTTTAAGAGATGTTTTTTTTAGGTTCAGTCTATTAGAGTTTAATATCTTATTTTATTTTATATTTTCTTTTAGGGGCTGACTCATTCAAAGATGGTTTTTCAAAGACATCATCTCTCACAAGAATTTGTGATTTAAAATTTGGTGTAGATATTGTGTGTAACAGTGTAAGATTGTCTTTAAAGTGTTATGATTTTTAATTTGTTTGAAAATGAATTTTGAATTATTTTTGTCAAAAAGTTAAAATAAATGTTTGTTGTTTGATTTTTGGCTTTTTATTTTTTTCTTTGATGAACAAGTTTTGATCTTGGGCTTGGATACAAAATTACTTATTTTGAGATTTATTTTAGAACTAAACTTATTTTTTTATATACATAAAAAAAATTATTTATTTCAAAAGTTCATGAACTAAAATGTGCATTTTTGTATTTTGAATGATATAATATTGCAATGACATAGTAGTTGTTGATCCAATTACTATTAGACCTAAATTAGTAGTAGTGGTTGTAAACTTGTAAATAGTTGTTCACCGCCACATTGGGGAATAAAAACTTCTTATCCTGATAACCCTTTAGTTCTTCAATTGCAAGTATATTAAATATTGTTAAAACTAAACAAGTTATTTATAGCTTACCAGATAATAATGTGATAGGATGACCAATTATATTCAATTATTATTAAGAAGAAAATATTACTCCAAAATATAAAATTACTTATTTAAGTAGGAAAATGTTGATTTATATATATATAAGTATGACACCTTTTATTGCAAGGTAGATTAAGTAAAGGAAAAAGGCATGTGAGAATCAGATTTAGGATTATTATTATTAAAATACGGTACTTGTTCTCCAACTAACAAAACGCAATTTTCATAATAAAATAAATAGTATATAGAGTATTCAAAACAGACTTAAAGATCCAACATATATCTGATATTGTAATCAAATCTAAATCGATACGAATTTACAATTAAGATTAACGTGTATAAAAATTTGATTTTAAGCTAACTAAAAACAGTCTTAATCGACATGATGACCCGTAGAAACACTTTTAATTGACACTTTTATTTCTTTGGAAGTACTAATACATTCGGCCTTGTGTTGATTAGGCTTTGGTTACCCAACTCCACCACCCACCCATCAAAGAAAAAAGCGAATCTTGTTCAACCGTTTTAAGCAAAACCCAACACTTCCCATGCTTCTATGATCCGAATTACAAGGATAAGGTGTGCTACTTCACATTTTCAAGCATCATCATCATCTTGCAAAGCACTATTAGTGCACTTTCTCTTTGAGTGGCTACAAACCACAAAAATAAAATTGTATAAAGTATATTTTAGAGTTTTAAATATCAGTCTAAAATTTTATTTAAGTTGCTTAATTGATATAAAATCAAAGTTAATGCGACAAGTCACAAATTAAATTTTATATATCTTCTATTTCAAGTGAAATATTTAATTATTTGTGTGATAGTTGTTCATATACTATATTTAGTTGTTTATAAATTAGTTGTTGGTATAATTCATTTAGATATATTTTATGTGCTTTATGCTTAATTATTTACAAAATAAGATAGTTATTAAAAAATTATACACCCTTATGAAGTCATATCGTGACTATATAAAATTATAAGCGTATAGTAATTTTTTTTAACTTATGTAATTTTAGAAAAATATAACTATGTTTTCTTTATCTTTAAGAAATTAAAAGTGATAAGTATTTAGGATTTTATATAGGTGATTTACATGTGGGTATTATGTCATGTTGTGCAATACAATAAGATTTGTGCAGAAAATACGTCATTTTCTTATATTTTCTATCGAACTTTAACGCTTATACTTTATTATTATTAGATGCTTTTAAATATACTTGCTTCTTTTTTTTTACTTACACTTAAATATCTTTTTACGCAATTTAATATATTTATTTAATTATTTAAATTTAAAATTAGGGAAATTTGCAAAGAAACAC
Source organism: Amaranthus tricolor (assembly GCF_026212465.1). NCBI lineage: Eukaryota > Viridiplantae > Streptophyta > Magnoliopsida > Caryophyllales > Amaranthaceae > Amaranthus > Amaranthus tricolor. The sequence goes on along the minus strand of NC_080048.1, from coordinate 1,252,293 downwards.
CTTTTAAAATTTTTTTTTAATAAAGAAACACCTTTTATAATTTTTTTTTATAAAAAAACACTTTTTAAGAGACTTTTTATTAAAAAAAAACACCTTAAATCAGTTTCCGGTGACTTTTGTCAACTTTCAGGCGTTGACTATGCCATTTGAGCTCAAAAGTCAACGCCTGAAAGTTGACAAATGGCATAGTCAACGCCTGAAAGTTGACAAAAGTCACCGGAAACTGATTTAAGGTGTTTTTTTAATAAAAAGTCTCTTTAAAGGTGTTTTTTTACAAAAAAAATAAATTATTAAAGGTGTTTCTTTACAAAAAAAAGGTTTTAAAAGGTGTTTCTTTGCAAATTTTCCTTAAAATTATACAAAATAAAAATTTATAAAAAAGAGACGAATAAAATTAAATCTCATATAATTATATATTTTTCTCGTATAACAACTACAATATGTAAATATCATATAATAATAAACTATATAAAAGGAAGTATATGTGATATAACTTATATGTTGTGAAAATTTTCTCTATTCAAAATGCTTTAAAGATTACCTTATCATAGAAGATTTTCCACCTTTTTAATAGTACTTCTATTCTTTTTATTTGGAAATTATCAATACCCCTAAGTTTTTATAGTTTATCAATGGTACTTCTATGATTTTTCGATTATCAATGGTATTTTAGTGTTATTGAGCATTTTACAACCATAACCTTTTCTAATTTTTTCCATTCAAAATCGTCCAAAATCGTTAACTTTTTTCTTTTTTTTTGAAAAATAAAAGAAGAAGAAAAAAGTTAACGGTTTTCAAAGATTTTAGATGGAAAAAATTAAAAAAGATTATGATTGTAAAATGCTCAATAATACAAAAGTACCATTGATAATCCAAAAAATTTAATGGTACTATTGATAAAAGAGTAAAAATTTAGGGGCAGCATTCGTAATTTTTTTTGATTTGTTTATACTCCTATCTTATATCCTAGTGCAAATTCTTTTCAACAAAATAGTACCACTAACCATGAATGCCAAGATCACTGCTCATCTTCCCACCTTGCTATGTCTTCTCTTAACTACACTCCTTCAACTATCCCGAGTCAACTCAGTTCCAACTCGGCCCTTATTTGCCTGTGATCCTTCAAACCCATCAACAAAATCCTATCTTTTTTGCAGTACAAAATTGCCCATAAACCAACGAGTTAAGGACCTGGTGAATCGACTCAGTTTAGAAGAAAAGATATCGCAACTCACCAACTCGGCTCCACCGATTCCAAGACTGGGTATCCCTGCTTACGAGTGGTGGTCCGAGTCACTACACGGGGTGTCAAGGCACGGCAGAGGGTACCGGTTTAATGGAACATTTGATGGAAATGGGACAATTATTAATGGAACCGCCATTATTAAAGCAGCTACAATGTTCCCTCAGATTATTCTCACTGCTTCTTCTTTTGATTCTCAGCTTTGGTTTCGCATTGCCCAGGTGAGTCGTGACTCATTTAACTCGGTTTTATACAATTGTTAGGGAAAATTAAGAAAAATCACATTTTATGAAAAAGTGAAAAAATATGTAATGAGATAAAAAATGTAGATGAAAATATGAAAATAAGTGTCGTGGTTAAAAATAAAAAAGTTTAATAAAACAGACCAAAAGAATAAGTAAATTTAGTGGTATAGTAGAAGTAGCTAGTTAAATCATGTGTAATTGTTAATTATGGTGTAAAGTTGGAGCAATATTTATTTGCAAGCAAGTTTATTGAAAATAATTATCAACACACTGATAAAATAATTATATAGTATAATTATATTAAATATAAAAAATATTAAATTTATTGTTTGTTTTACTTAAATTTTAATTGCTTTTTAACTCGGAATAAGTATGATAATTTCTTAGAAATATAAAAATATAATACATGTGTTTTTCTTTTTAATACTAGTCCATGTTCATGAGGTGTTTCTTTATAACTAGTCATGAATAGACGGGTTTTAAAATAGACTTGATAATTCGTAATCTACCTGACCTTGTAACTAAATTCAATTTCAATTATGTAAAAATTATATAAATATAAAATTTAATTTTAAATCAAACCCAAAATACCTTATTCGAAGTTAACTAGATAACTCTAATGAACACTTTTAGTCACCAGTTAATTCATGCCCAACAAAAAGAAGTTCCATAGCTAGGATGATTATAATTTATAGGGATTTGGCCTTTTATTGTTCCTCTATATCCCCTCTTAGGCTCTTACCTTATCTTCAAGCTCATTATATCTCTCTCTTCCCTGAAAATTTCCCATTTTCTTGTGCCTCTAAAGTTTAATTTGTTATTATTCTATTTTTAATTATTCTTTAAAAATAATTGAGATTTTTTTTTCATTATTTTCTAATTCAAAATGGGAGTCAGTGATCTATCCCCTAATTCTCTCTTTCCATGTCTTTATAAATCTGTTAAACTTACTACCCATAACAAGCCAATACTCATTTTTTCATTTAGACAAATTAATCAATTTAATAAAGTTGAAGTTCCTAATTTTCTTAAACAAAGAAAACTCTTAGAATGTTCGCAAAAAATAATTTCTGTGAAAAATTCCAATAATCTTGAATCTATTATGTTATTTTGTGCTGAAAATGGTCATATTGAGGAAGCTGAATTGTTTTGGGATGAAATCCAACCTAATGTTCACTTAGTTTCAACCCTAATAATCGCATATGCGAAAATTGGGGAATTGGATAAAATTTCTGGGATTTTGAATCAATTAAAATGTAGAAGATTCAGCTGGTTGCCCCAGGTTTACTCCCTTGCAATCAAATGCTTTGGAGTGCAGGGACACCTTGATTTAATGGAACAAACATTAAATGATATGGTTTCCATGGGATTTCCTGTGGATTCAATTACAGGTAATTCATATGTTGTTTATTACAGCATGTTTGGTTCATTGTCTGAAATGGAAATTGCATATGGTCGGTTTAAGAAATCGAGACTTCTCCTTGAAGAAGAAGGAATTCGAGCAATTTCCATGGCGTATATTAGGGAAAATAAGTTTTATTCATTGGGGGAGTTCTTAAAAGATGTGGGTTTAGGTAGAAAAAATGTGGGAAATCTTTTATGGAACCTTTTACTTCTTTCTTATGCTGCTAAATTTAAGATGAAATCTTTACAAAGAGAGTTTTTGGGTATGTTAGGAGCTGGATTTCAACCTGATATTACAACATTTAATATAAGGGCTTTAGCATTTTGTAAGATGAAATTGTTTTGGGATCTTCATTTAAGTCTTGATCATATGAGGCATGAAAATGTAGTTCCTGATATTGTAACATATGGTTGTGTGGTAGATGCTTATATGGATAAAAGAATGGGTAAGAATTTGGATTTTGCTTTGAAGAAAATGGTGAATTTGGATGAGTTTCCATCAATTCAAACCGACCCATTTGTATTTGAAGTTATGGGTAAGGGTGATTTTCATTTGAGCTCAGAAGCTTTTATGGAGTTCAGTGGGAGTCAAAAATGGAGTTACAGGAAGCTTATTCAAGTATATTCGAAGAAACGACTTCGAAGTAACCAAATCTTCTGGAATTATTGATTAGTAGGTACATATCCAATTGTGAATCAATCCTCATGACAAGAGGTATGACTAAATCAGCAAGAATTTTTAGGTATTGTCACTTGAGATATGAGTAGTTGCATTGTATTGAATACTGATTATACATAAATCTTGTGTGCTTTCTCATGAATTTTGCTCCTTTCTTCATTCCATATGTACTTATACTGCTTATAGTACCTTCACACAATTCATCAGTATACAACATATCACCCACTACTTGTTAGAGTATACAACATATTGCTTATACCTTCAAAAAATTATGTTCACAGAGCAAGTTTTGTGTAAAAATCATGTGTTTAGTGTATGTTTTTGAATGAATGAAGGCAATTGCAACTGAAGCAAGGGCAATGTACAATGTAGGACAAGGAAAAGGCTTAACATTTTGGGCACCAAACATCAACATATTTAGGGATCCAAGATGGGGAAGAGGGCAAGAAACCCCAGGAGAAGACCCTTTGCTCACTGCCAAATATGGAGTGTCCTATGTAAGAGGCCTTCAAGGTTATACTTTCAATGGGGATAAGATCTCGGAGCAGCTTCAAGCCTCCGCCTGCTGTAAGCACTTCACAGCTCATGATTTGGATAACTGGCACGGGATCACTCGTTATACTTTCGATGCTGAAGTAATAACCTTGAATGATTTTTGATTCGTGGTTTTTCCTCCTGTTCGATTACTCATCCTGTTTTTTAAATATGTTTTGAAGGTGTCTAAGCAAGATTTGGCAGATACATTCCAGCCCCCATTCCAGAGTTGTGTTGAAGAAGCACGAGCCAGCTCGATAATGTGTGCGTATAATCGAGTGAATGGGATTCCTAGTTGTGCACATTATGATTTCCTGACAGAAACTGCTAGAGGACAGTGGCATTTTGATGGGTAGCTATATGTATATCCTTTTTATTGCGCGATGACTAGAAATGGTCGATCACTTCTACTATTTGGTGTCTGTATTTCTGATTATTTTGTGAATTCGATGATTCATAGGTACATAGTATCAGACTGTAATGCTGTTCCTATAATCTATCAACAGCAGGGGTATGCCCAAACGCCAGAAGATGCAGTTGCTGATGTTCTAAATGCAGGTAAACCGAAACCTATCTACTGTTTTTGTTGACAATATTGAGAATGGACGAATAAAAAATTCTTAAAATGCGTTGGTTTTTGATACGATGTCAGGGATGGATGTGGAATGTGGCTCGTTCACGCCAAGATACACAAAATCAGCACTCGAGCAGAAAAAGATTGCGGAAGAAGAAATAGATCGAGGCCTCAGCAACCTCTTCTCTGTTAGAATGAGGTTAGGCCTTTTCAATGGAGATCCAAGGAAAAAGGGATCTTTTGGGAAGATAGGCCCAGAACAAGTCTGCTCTGAAGAGCATCAGAATCTTGCACTAGAAGCAGCTAGAAACAGCATTGTACTTCTTAAAAATTCCAACAATATCCTTCCGTTGTTGAAAGAAAAAACCAGTTCGCTTGCTGTAATTGGGCCTAATGCTGATTCCTCTCAAGTTCTCCTTGGTAACTATGAAGGTTTTCCGTGCAAAAATACGACAATCCTTGAAGCATTACAGGGTTATATCGATGGTATAAAGTATCATCCAGGGTGTAATGCGGTTGAATGTTCATCTGCTGAAGTCGAACAAGCAGTCGACATAGCCAAAGAAGTAGATTATGTTGTTTTAGTGATGGGTCTGGATCAAACACAGGAACGAGAGAAAATGGACCGTGTTGATCTAGTACTTCCCGGTAAGCAGCAAAATCTTATAAGCAGTGTAGCCCAAGCTGCTAAGAAACCTGTTGTGTTGGTGCTTCTTTGTGGTGGTCCGGTTGATATATCTCTTTCAAGGGATGATGATAAAGTTGGAAGCATTTTGTGGGCTGGTTATCCAGGTGAAGCTGGGGGACTTGCCCTTGCAGAAATCATCTTTGGAGATCACAACCCAGGTGAGTTCATCGCTAAAAATCTCTTCAATAATGAGCCTATTCTTTTTTGTTGTTTCTCCCATATCTTCAATTTATTGCAAAATTCCTAATAATTTGCGGGAAATTTAACAAATTTATGATCGATTACTATTCATTTACCCCCTGCATAGATGTTTGTCTTGCCTCTGCCATATTCTAGGTCTTTGGTTTTCATTTGCAGGTCTTCTTGAGCCGAGGGTCGCAGTGGCTGCAACCTCCTTATCTCATCTGATAAGGGTATGGTATGCCGTCTTCCAACCCTCATCAAACTCTGATCATAACTTCTATGAGCGAGAGCGAGGTACACCGGGTATGATGATGATAATGGTGATGATGAAATGTTTCTCAAGCTATCGGTGTTTTAAATATGTATAATTAAATGGATATGAAGGTGTTTACAAAGAAGAATTCGCGTGGACGACCCCTGAAATTGATCTGTTGGTTAATGTAATCGACCCTAATCTGTCGTTGGATATGAAGGTGCTTATACTACTCTAATCATGTACAACTACAGGTGGGAGATTACCAGTGACATGGTATCCACAAGGTTTTGTGCAAGTACCAATGACAGATATGAGGATGAGGCCTGACAATTCTTCAGGCTATCCAGGGCGCACATACCGGTTTTACCAAGGCAAGGCTGTTTTTGAATTCGGCTATGGTCTAAGCTACTCAAACTATTCTTATGAGTTCGCCTCAGTTACTCGAGATACACTCCGTCTGAATCTAGCATCATCTCCTAATCCGTCTCACAAAAGCTCGAACACAAGCAAACCCGTGTTGATTTCACAGCTGAGTACACAATTCTGTGACACAGTGAAGTTCTCAGCAGTTATCAGAGTGAAAAATAATGGGAAAATCTCTGGTAGGCATCCTGTTTTGCTCTTTACGCGGGCTGTTAAGCCGAATGAAGGAAGTCCCATGAAACAGTTGATCGGATTTGAGAGTGTCGACTTGAAAGAAGGACAGGAAAGAGACATCGAGTTTGTCGTGAGTCCATGTGAGCACTTAAGCACTGCTAATAAAGATGGGTTGATAGCGTTAGACTTAGGTGTTTATCACCTGGTTGGAGGACAGGCAGCATACCAAATCAACATCATTGCATAAACATGAATGTAGAAGTATGAGTTTGTATAGAATAGATCCATGCAGAATAATAAAACTTTGTCGAACGAAATGAGTCAATTCACTAGTTTAATTTATTTTCAATTTTTAGTTGGAAAAGACGAGCATGACGGCCCTTTCCACAAGCCTTGTGTCGATTCGAGTGAAATACAAGAAATTGTGGCTTGTGCCTTTTAGTTGGAAAAAGGCGGGCACAACGGGCCTTTAATTTTTGGAAGACATTGAACATGGCATACATGAACTACAAAAATTGTGGCTTGATGCCGAACCAATAAGCTCAGTTTGTGTCATGTCTTGGGCGTGTTCATGAGTATACGTCACTCTACTTATTGTGATTCCAAGTGAATTTGGCCTCATGCTTACATTTATCTTTAACACAAATTTTCGTGAAAGACGATCTCTTTAGTCTTTAATAAGTGCCCGTATACAATGATTTATATATGTTCTTAAATCTTAGTTATCTTAATAGTGTTTTCTAAGAGTGATTCTATTTCTCTTTGATGACTTGAGAAACTATTTGCAACATTTGAGGGAGATATAAAATCGTAGGTAGTTATGAGGGAGTACGTACAAGGTGTAAGATCGAAGAAGCGTTTTAAGTATTAAATTAACATATTTTGTTTTAATTCAATTATAGGGTTACTTTTGTGCTTTATAGATTTGAAGTTTAAACCCTAAACTTGAAAAATTAAGGAGTGCATGAGATTAGAATCCGGTATAATCTTATATTTTGTGGGCTCTGATACCATGTAAAAAAACCTCAGTTAAAAGCTTATCAAGGAATAAACTCAACCAAAAGTTTAAATTGATGGTGATATTCCCATATATTGTATCATGTATTGCTTGATGGCTCAATCAACAAACCATATTTTATAGGTTTTTTTGAAATCTGCTTGGTCGTGATAAAAACATGTTAGAGTATAAAATATATCCTTAGATCTCAATCAAAAGCTTAAAAACTTTTGTTTAGGTTGATTTCTTAACGCTCTAATACCATATCATGAAACCAATTCATCAAGAGCATAAGCTTATATTTGAGGCTTCAAAATATGTTTTATACTATAACAAAATCCAAGATAGAGAAATATTGTAAAAGAGAATGATTAGTCTTTTTGACAAGTCTAAAAGTAAATTATTTAGAAGTATATTTTAAATATTTAACTTTGAAGAATGGGCTTTATTACACTTTAACTCTATAAACTAGGACGAGTAGACAACGTAACAAAAGATGAGAACAACTCATACAATACATAGTACAACTATTATTCGCACACCCATTCGTAAACATACATTTTAAGGTAGTCATTTGGAATTAAGCACAAGCACTAGGGTTCTTGGAAAGGTGCTCTACAACAGCATTGTAGACATTAAGCATGCTTTCTTTTCCACCCTTAACAATGGGATCCGTCTCGGTAATAACAGCGTCACCCTTAGTGTGATAATGAGCGATCATTTTATAGTGAGTTCCCGAGCCACTTGGTGTCATTTTGACTTCATAAACAACATGATCAAGTTTGTCGCCCAAAGCATCACCTTCGATATTTGTAAACTTGACATAGTGATTATTCACATCAAGCTCGTTAATCTTGTCTTTTACATACTTGTATGGAGCCCCTGAAAATAAATCATCACACTTATCATTTTATTCTTAGAAATCATGCATTCACATACAAGACATGCAAAAGAACTTGAATTTATTCTAATTACAATAAAAAATTTCCTTAATTATTTGGTTTAATAAGGACTTAAATTTGAAAATTTTATAGTAAAAAAGTTTATTATTCTATTAGAAACATTTCCTCTAAAATTAAAATGAAACTAAATTTATCCTCACATTTCTTACCATAATAGTTTTTCATTAATCAAACAAAAAAAAAATTACCGTGAATAATAAAAACTTTTGTTATTTTCCCTACAATAATACCAAATTTTGATTAACCATGAATAGTACCAACTAAAAGGGTCTTATTCCTAAAATAATACCAACTTAAGTTTATAACTAATTTACCAATTTTTTTATCATATAATCTCCTATAGTTTGATATTTAACATGTTAGGGATATTCTAGAATATAAGGAAATACTCTTCTGTATTATTCATGATTGATCAAAAGTTAATATTATTGAAAGAAAATAAGTAAAAAGTTGTATTATTTCTGAACAATAAATTATCATTAATTTTTGAGTTTCTTATTTTGTGCAATGAATAATTTCTGTCAAATCAAACATCTTTGAAAAAAATAAAAACTAACCTTCAGCGAAGTTAAATTGTTTAACACATCCAACAGAAGTAGAGTTGCCTTCAACAAAGTCAATACTTTTAATAACATTAGGTAACACCTTAGGAAGAACATTATGGTTATCAAGACATAAAGCCTTGAACAACCTTCCTGGTGCAACAGGGCTGGTTTCTTCGAATGTTGTGAACGTGTAGACACCCATTTTAAATTATGTTAATACGATCTTTAATTATGAAAAAAAAAATTTATATTGATTTGCTGAAGTTATTTATGTTTTTGATTGATGCAAAATTATGAAAGTTTAAATTGCTATTTATAGAGCTAGATTGAATGAGCTTTGACTTGGGCAAAATTGTTGTTTATAATTTTGGTCATATTTTGCTGCTGTTTATTTAGTCTTTTATTAATGGAGTTTGCTTTGGATGACTATCTCTTCTAGTTTTATATGACAAAATAGATATGAGTGTACGGGCAATGAATGGAGCCTAGAAGCAGCACAAATTAAATTGTTATATGAAACTGTTTCACAAGAGATACGTATTATATTTGAATTAATTAGTCATTTAATACATATTATGAGGATATGAGCTTTTTATTTGAGGTAATCTCATCGAGAGACGGTTTTTCATAAGAGTAGCTATAGAAGTAGACATGTAAAAACATTAGGGGTGTGATTGGTTTTGAGTTGGGTTAATCTAAATATGAGATATTTTTGGATCGAATCAATTAGTTTAATTAAGTTATTTTTGGGTCAGATCATTACTTTGGTTGTCGGTTGAGTTATTTTTTAGATTAGGTTGTTATCGGGTTGTTTGAGTTCTAGGCAATCCAAATGACCAAAGATTTTACATTTTCTTTCTTATATTATAATTTAAAAAAAAATGGAAATCTTGTTAAATTAAATTTTATTATTATTATTATAGTTAAACCGTAAACAACATTTAAGGTTAAGTAAGAAATATACTTAAAGTACATGTTTTCCCAATACATGTAAATCCCCATTTATATAAAAAAATGACATAAAAAATTAACAAAGTTAAAAAACAATTTAAAGTGTCATTTTAAATAATGATCAGATTGGTATTTTTTGGCTTGAGTCATTTGGTAAATTGTAACTATGAATCAAAACTTTTAAATTATGATCTATTATATTTTCATCGGATTTTAAGTCACTTTTGAATCGATCAAAATTATTAGTCTTCCAGGAGAAAATAGTCATCATCGTTTGATATTTAGAGTTTTAAAGATTCATTCTCCAAAGCAAAAATAAACAAGTTATGGGTCAAAACATTTCGACGGTGCTTGAATTTTATGCTTTATTTTGGTGTCGTTGTATTTGAATGCATACAATTTTTGATTTATAATATTTTCATAGGCTAATTCTACAACATAGTTATTTTCTATAGATTATGGTTACAGATCAGGTTAGCATGCAGTCGACTGACATATATAGCCTCCGACTGTCGCAGTGGGCTGCAAAGATATTACATTCAATCTTTTTAGTAAATTGATTTGATACAACATAAAACTCACGGAGACAGCTCGAGGGTCCAACATTCCAAACCCACCTTTTATAACCAAATAGCATGAGTATGACACAACATATTACATATATCCCAAGAATGAAGAGACGACTTATATATCCTATATACTCGTGTCGTGTTACAGACTATTGTTTGCTAAACTATAATATGATACAATATAACTTGTTTGACGGACTCGTGGAGACATGGCCCACACATACGCCTGTGGGTCCACTAAGTTGGGCGTACGGCACAGCCCGTCCCACGCTCAAGATTTTAGTAAATCACATGTATATATCGTCACTTAAATTGACCTAAACAAGAGGGTGGAACGGTATAACTAATGGTAAAGGACAAAGCTTGCCTCTTAACACCAAACAAAAGTAGGAGCAAGTAGTTCACAAAGTTATGAATGATGATGAGATGTAGCAAAAGGGGTGCACAATTCAATCTTATATTTTACTTCTCATTAAGATATGTTTACAAAAATTTAAAAAACATATAATCTTAATTTAGATAATAGAGATATTTTTTTGTTGAATAATAACTTTGATGGAGAAAGAGCGAGAATCATAAATATTAAATAATATTAAAAGAAAATTTGTGAAAAAAATATAGAGATCATAACTAATAAAATTTTTTTTTTTATAAAGTTTGTGAGAAACATGTAGGGACCATAAGGAATATAAAATGTTAAAATGAAATTAGTGGAAGATATGTGGGGACTATAAGTGTTATTAAAATATTATAATGAGGATGAGTATGGTTATTTTTGTCCAAAATTTGTAATATAAATAAAAATATTCCTTATGGGAATAACAAATGAAACACCCTAAAATAAAAAGTGAGAATTTCTTTAAGAAATAAAAGGAGTAATTGATTATTAAAATTTTAAAATATAGCCATATACAAGGATGAACTCAAAATATAAAAATTAAAAGGATCAACTATAAAATAATATTAGTAATATATAAAAAATTTCGCGGGGCCAAACTAGAAAAATAAGTCGTATAACAGTCTAGAAAGTAGGCCACGGAGGTCGAACACCTGCTGCTCCTCATGTGGCTTCGCCTAGTCATATACAATAACTAAAGAAGAGACGAATTGGACTAATATTATATAAAAAAGTTTCCTTCTACTTTAAGGGTAAAAAAAATTAAATGAGATTCTAAGATTTTACTACATGCATCAAATAAATATTGATTAAGATTTAATAGTGAATTTGATTTTCTCGACTAACTACAAAACTAAATATGAAATGTTATTATGGCATAATTAAAAAAATTGTTAAATAATTGATTTAATTTGATTTTCAATCAACAAACGATAGGAGAAAAGTTGACAAATCGTTATGGGTTGTGGATAAACCTATGACTATCAGTGTATTACCCTTATTATAGTTTTGTTACAATTTAATGTTGTTTGTTGGCTTCAAAATATTTAAATAAATTATATTTTGTGTGATTTAAAATGTTTATAATTTTAATTACGTTTATATGTTTGTATTTGAGATTTCATACTTCTAATTTTTTTATATTTTTCATTTATTTATTTGAAATCTAAAGATTGTGTGGAAGGGTATGTGAAAGGGAGAACATATTATATATTTTCCTGAATTTATAAGTACGAACTTATTAACAGGTCATACGACTATCTTTCCAATAAAATCCTTAATTGGATCCTAAAATTGATGAGTCCATGATGATTATATTAGTTCGTGATTATTATTATAAAAAAGTTAATTTAATGGAGATAAAATTGATGAGTCCATGATGATTATATTAGTTCGTGATTATTATTATAAAAAAGTTAATTTAATGGAGGTATGCGATAAGAAATTCAAACAAGATTTTCATTTTTTTTTTCTTTCAAATTAGTCGTTATATATATATATATATATATATATATATATATATATATATATATATATAAAAGTTTGAATGATAATAAATAGTGTCAATAACTGTAATATTATAAGTATTTAAGAATAGGTGAAATATTAAAGTAATATATGTATGTCTTCTATCTTTGTTCCTCGGAGCCGACTTCTGTGCAGGATACTAGCCGGATTGATAATTATGAATATGACTATGGTGATTGAAAGGCCCTAGCCGAGAAAATAACAATGGAGAAAGATATAAGAAAAGCCTAGTAAAGAGAAATAGTCAAGCTCGATGATTTCATATAAGATATTAAAATGTATAGAAAGAATAATAACTTATAATATGTGCGTATTATGTGATATAAATGTAGAAAATTATGATTAGAGTTTATGGCTTTAGATAAATTAAAGATTAAATGTTTTTAATTGTGTCTATTGAGATAGATCTAAAGGCATATGAATGACATTAATATTTTAGTTATTCTTGTGAGAAATTGACTTTGAATGAGACATGTTTAAAATAAAGATTTTATATTTTTATAAATTTTTATTAATTGATATTTAACTCATATATGAAATGCGTCTCACAATGAAACAATCTTATATATACAACAATTTGTGTCAACATTTTTGTAGTGTAATATTATGGTTGATTCTTGTGGCTTATCTTTCTCGATCCGACGGACTCTTTAATCGCATCCTTCTTTATGGGTATGATTTGTCGTCTTTCATTATCTTTCCATAAACCTTGATCATAATTTTTATGAACTGAATATATTGGATGTATTGATGATGATCTTATGTCTCTGTAGAGGTGTTTGACAAAATAACTTACTGGATAATTATTATAATCTATATATAATTGAAGCCAATATTGACTACGAATGTATAAACAAATCTCCATCACTATTTCGTGGAAAAAATCAAAGATAATTGACAATAACACAAATCATGGATATATATAATTAATCATCCACAAAATAGACCAAAAATAAACAATAAAAAATGTTGATATCATACCCCTTTTGATCTAGCTAAATAAATATCCATGAACACATTCATCTTTTTGCATCCAAACTCATAAACTCTAAATCATAATTTCTCTCTTAATTAAACTTCTAAATCATAATTAAAGATCATATCATAAAAAATAATTAATAATGGGTGTATACACATTCACTATAGTTGACGAAACCAGCTCAATTGCACCATCAAAGTTGTACGATGCATTGTGTATTGACAATCACAATGTTGTCCCAAAAGTGGTGCCAAATATCATCAAAAGTATAGATTTTGTTGAAGGTGTCTCTACTTCCGTTGGATGCGTTAAACAATATAACTTTGCTGAAGGTTCGTTCAACTTCATTTATAATCACTACAAATAAGAATTAAATTGGCGACAACGCGTTTCATCGCCATTTCATAGCTAAATGGTCAAAAAGTTAGACGGGCGACGGGCTGGCGACGAAATCAAAGGCGGTCGCCTTTTCGTTCGTCGCTAACCTGGACGCCATTTATGTGTTAAGAGTGCGTAATTTGACTTTTTTATATTCCAAAAGGCTGTATATGTCCAAAAAGTCAAACATGCTAATGACACAGCTCATCTCACTAAGACGCGATCTTACCCCAATTCTAACTTGCTCCATTTAGTTATAATAATGTCGTATGAAATAAAAAAAATTATGTAATTTTGATATATATGAAATAATGTTGTAGATAGTATATATGTTAATAGTATATTTGATGATGGATTTTTCAGGAAGTTCATACAAATATACAAAAGACAAGATTAACGAGGTTGATGCAGATAATTACTATCTTAAGTTTACGAATTTTGAAGGTGAAACTCTTGGAGACGTGTTGGAATATATTGTTTATGAAGTCAAAGTTAAATCAAGTGCATGTGGAAGTCATTTTAAAATTTTGGCTCATTTTCACACAAAAGGAGATGTTGTTGTAACAGAGGGAGATGCAATAGTTAAAGGTATCATTCAAAGCTTTTTGATGGTCTTCAAGGCTGTCGAGGAATACCTCTGCAAAAACCCTTAATGTTTAAGCTTAAGAATAATATGTATATCATTTTCAGTGTTTTTTCTTTGAAAATGTCTTGGTTTTACAAGATAGGGTGATTATAATGCCTTGATAATATTGCAATATAATGATGTGTAAAGTTAATGTTTGCTTTAAAGTAATATTTTATTTTTTATGTCCTTTTAAATTTATACACTAAATTAAGAAAGTTTTTTTTTATTTCTTTTATTTTATTTTTTTTTAACTGATTATTGTAGCAAATTTAAAGGAATATACGCGTAATATCGTACAATATCGATATAATATAATAATTTTACTGTAAAATAACAAATGACAAATGACAAACTCTCAAAGCCTTCACAAATGGTTGCTTCTCACTGGATGTAATTTGCATACATCACTGGATGTAATCAAAATAACACATTAGATTGCATAAAAAATCAATTGTAGCAAGTGTGTAATTAGTGTGTAGCAGATCCAATATGGATTTTGAAACCTGGTCACTCATGTAGAACACAATACTCTAACTAACTCATCTAAAATACATTTACATATATTACTTAATTTTATTTTACATTTAAGTGATGTCAACTGACCTCAATGACTACACAATATTTCAGCTGTTTCTCGGTTAGACGACTTTAAAATAAAGAGCTCGATCATATTTTGATGGTCTTATAAATTTATATTAATTAGGCTAAGTAGGTGAAGAATCGTATGGTTTCATACAACAATTTGTGTTTTACTGTTTTACATATTAGATCATCAATTATTAAAATGGTTTTACAAGGGTCTCTGCTCATTGCAACATGGAAATACAATTCAGTTCTTAGGATGTAATGAATATTCAGTCACCGACAATAATAAAGCATTCAATTAGACATAAGTATTGAGAAGTAAGGTTTTTGCCATCGTCAATTAAGGTAATGACCTAAACATTACATTTTCCAAACTGTTGGTTTGATTTACAGAGGGCCTTTGCTGATCTGAAGTATAATACTCTGATCAAGGTAAACAATGCTGGTAATTTAGTCACACCTTAAATACGACCTATAAAAGTGTCTTCAAATATACAAATACAAGGCTTTTTGTTCCATTATTTCTTCTAGAAATCATTTATATATGGAAAGTGAAAACTTAAGAAAAGTTTGCAGGAAACTCATGCAAGATTTTGCCGCCTTCTACACTTGTTTATGCCCAGCACTCTAGCATATCAAGATATACGAGCGTATGTGCAAAGAAAGAAAGCTATGAGTATTACCCGAGACAAAAGCTATGAATTGAGACTTTGTTTTGGGTAGAATTTTAACTTGCACCTGCAGAAATTAGAGAAAGTTCAGTATATACACAAAGAAGGATGGTGGCACTAGAAAGAAGGTATACAAATTTGTTTTCTGCAAAAGAGGCCATATACAATGCAAGAAGACTCTAGGGACCAAAGTCAGATAGTTCATTGTAGCATCGAAAAAAAAGAGTATCATATTAGACCACTTTTGAGAGCCACTCCTTTAAAACTAAGTTATACAACGTTGAGCTATATTGATGATCAGTATTACATGATTCGCTAATCTTCTCGCGAATCGCGAAAAGCGAATTATTGTCGTTTTGGGCTATTATGAGCGAATCGCGCATTCAAAAACGGAATTAACTAGTGAATTATGTAACAATGTTGATGATCATTAATAGTTACTTATATTGATGAACTTCTTGCCTGTTAGCCAGGCTTCTTGTGATGAATACAAGTATATTCAATGTAATCGGAAAAACACGAGTTGCTCACACTTTACAAAACAAGGAGATACCATCCCAAAACCATAGCTATAGGAGGAAGGATTTCAATGACTTATAAAATATGCACATCATCTTTAATTCATCAATGTGAGACATACCATTCCAACAGTAAAGTTCCTTTTTTACCAAACCAGAGTTTTGTGTTCCCTGAATAGAAAATCAGATTGGAAATGTTAGATGAGTGTAAGATCCAAAAAAACTAAATTATGAAAATTATACGCTTGAGATAGGTAGCTATATGCCAATTTTATTTGTAAACGTGAGTAATTTTTATTAATTAAATCTAGAGAAATAAAATGAACTTAGCAACATAATATCATAAAAATAGTATGATCTAGAAAATTATTAGCCTAAGCAAAGCCGTTAGTTTATAAAATAAGAAGGTGAATTAATTTAGTTTTAGTTTACGACTTAACAACTGACCATGATGAGAGCTGTGGAATACTACTGATTTATTTGTCTTCTAAAAATATCAATCTAAAAACTAACCTGACGATGGACCAGGAGAGCTATGGAGTTATTCATTGTCTTCATCAGAATACTCTTCATCCCAATAATCTTCATCAGAATTCTCATAAAAAACAATTTATAAATTGAATGTTGGGGATGTGTTGAATGTAAGGCCAGTCTTCTCCTGGTGGATCTTCTTTGCATCTTCTCTCCAGGCTTTTTGAACACAGCTTAACATGAAGTTGCTTAAGAGAGGTGAGTTTGGGCATCCAATTCGGGATTGCTTTCAGCCTATAACAATCATATATTTGAAGAGTTTGGAGGGCAGGCAAGAATTGCATCCAGTTTGGCAGATGCTCCATCTTTCGGAGTTGATTCAACGACACGGTAAGAAGAGAGGGAAGAATGGATGGACTGTATCCAACACCGTCATTTTCTTCTTTTTCTTCCGAGAATTTCAGATTCTTACACAATGATATAGATAATGTCTCCAAAGCAGAGAGATGTTCCAATTCTCCAGCCACAATACTCCTTAAATTGAGGCAATCTTCAATCTCCAGAATTCGGAGAGAAGAAGAGCAAGCACGGAACACCTTCTTAACTTCTCCCAAATTCTCCACATTCTCATCCCAAAATATTGTTAGGGTTTCAAGACGTTGAAGAGCCTGAATAGGTAGTGAATTCAGCCATGCCACATCATTAATTTTCACTTGTCTTAATTTTGAAGATTCCAAAACAATGACTTCTCTGGATTCTTCATCAGCTCTTTCTGTTCTTCCTATTATCCCATTCAATCTTTTATTGAATTCCCTTAAAAACAATATCTCCAATCTAGGACAAACCGGAAAACATGTCAGCTCCTCACAATATTGTATATATAATTCCTTCAAACAAGGAAGACATAATAAAAAGTTGTTGTTATCTTCCACCCCAACCCCTCCTCTCCTCCATCCTTTCAACTTTGGTAGGAAATATAACTTAAGTTTTTGAAGAGAAGGGAGGATTGACCTTTCTTCTACATTTCCAAAGCATTCAAGGTACTCCAAATTGGTAAAACAACAAAGTTCAAGAAAATAAAGGTTTGGAAGATGGGATATCCACTCTGGCATTTGCTTACCAACATAATTATACATCTCAAAAAAGCGAAGACTAGAAGGTGGGTGCAGATCTTCCATCAATTTTATTGCTCCCTCATTATCCAATACTCTTCTAGAATCTATCTCATCATCAATACGAATGTGATTGAGATGTTTTTTATCCCTCAAATAAAATCTTTTCCCCTCCCAGATTTGATCTTGACTTACATTTTTAGGCAACTTTATTTTAATTCTAAGTCGACCATGGAGGTTTTTAAGATCTTTCAACTCTTCTAATCCTAAAAACCATTCTGACCAACTTGAATAATTATCTTTACCACCCACTATAAAATCACTCAGTCTATAAAAACATGTCAACTTATCCATACCCTTGGGCATATACTTCAACTTAGAACAATCTGTAATATCTAACACCCTAAGTTTGATCAACCTACTCAAATCTTCCGGTAACTCTTTTAAATTGCCACAATCATACAACATTAATATTTCTAGATTACATAATTTTGTTATTGATTTAGGGAGCACTTCTAATGCCATGTTTGATGAGAGATCTAAATATCGTAGATGCAATAGTTCACCTACGTAATTTAAACTTGACAAATCTTTAATTTTTAACCTAAATGCCCTTAGGTTCCTACAAGTTTTCACTGATTTCTCTTCAAGAAAATTATCCATATGCCTAAAATACCGATAATCAAGATACGAACGTAAACGCGGTATATCCAAACAAGAAATTTCATATTTTATGTCCTTGTTGAATAGTGAGAGATGGCGAATTTTTTTATGTAGGTTGTCACTTCCTGCAAAAATCTCCTTCCTCGAGACATCTTGAGCAATGTCATGCAAAAGATCGTGAATCTTAATCGAATCTACCTCACCTGTATTAACATCTTTTTCTATATCTTGAAAGAAACACCTTCTCAATAATATTAGAAAATGTTCCTCACCTGCATCTTCAATGCTCTGACCTTTGTGTGATGGAACAATATAGTTGTGTGCTATCCAAAGGTATATCAATGTGTTCTTTTCCATTCTATAATCCTTCGGAAAAATGGCACAAAAACTAAAACAATTTTTCAATGAGAATGGAAGATGATGATAACTTAGCTTCAATATTTGTGTGATATCATCATTGCCCATGTTGGCCACACCGACTTCCTGGACTGCTTCCCACTTCTTCTTGTCTTGGCCATATACAAGACTTCCTGCCACTTTTATGGCAAGAGGAACTCCACCACATGCTTCAACAATCTTTTGCCCGATTTCGACCAAGTCATCATGATGATTCCACTGCTCTGAACTAAAAGCTACCTTCTCAAACAAGTTCCATGAATCTTCCTTTTTCAAGCCTTGAAGCTGGTACATTGAATCATATCCCATGAAGTTTGCTGTCACTTGTGAACGTGTAGTCACCACAATCCAACTCCCCTTTTGACCAACTTTCAACAAACTTACTAGTTCAATCCATTGATTGTGATTTTCAGTCCACACATCATCTAAAACAAGCAAGTATTTCTTATCTGATAATTTCTTTTGAAGTTGACTTTGCACAATCTGCAAGGAGGATTGATCTGTAAATTTCTCATTTGGACATAAAGCTAAAATTGCTCCGAGAATCCCAGTAATGTTCAACTGTTTATGATCTTGATCAGAGACACAATGCCACAGTCTCAAATTAAATGCACTTTCAACTCTTTTATCACTGTACACAAGCTGTGCAAGAGCAGTCTTGCCTAATCCTCCCATACCCACAATAGACAGGAAAGAAACATCAGTTTGAACATCAGAATCAAGCAACCTACCAACAATATGCTCCAAGTCGCCTTCTCTTCCAATGATTTCAGCAACATCCACATACGAACAAGTCTCAGGCTTTCTATACTTGATAGGCTCATGATTAAACTCCATCATAAACTGCTTGTTGTAAGCAAAAGCATCCAACTTCTTCCGAATCTTGTCCACCCCTTTAGACATCTTGAAAGCAACAAGTAAAGGGTTAGAACGAGAAAGGAAGCGCTTCATCTTCTTGGATATTGTACCGTCAGCCTTCAAGTGCTTGTTCCGCTCGGCGAGAGTGAGAAACTCATCGAGCAAATCCTCCGCTTCAAAAACAACATCCTTAAGATCCTCGACCCATCCTTGGACATCATCTGGGAGCTCCTGCGCGGACTGGGCTTTGCGAAGCACATTGTTGATGATGTTGACGGTGCTTTGGAGTTCATCAAGTTTGGATTCATAGCCATAGATTGAAATGATTTTTTTAAGATGAGGAGATTGCAATGCAGAAAGAATAGGTTGGATAGCAGACAAAGCTGTTCCTGCGACTTCCATAATTTATCAGATTTGAAGGGATAGAAAAACTTAGGAAAGAGAGATAGCAAGAAAGAAATAAATGGTACGAGTTTGGAAATGGTGAATAAAGAATGGTAAACAAAGGAGTAGATTAATAGAGCTGTTCTTGGTCTCAATTTTCAGTATTACTGTGCATAGTAATAAATGTTGATGTTTCGTGTTCCCCACATGGTATTATTAGACTTGCTGTTCCATTCACATGTAATTATTCCCTACTCCCTACATACTATTACTTCCTCGATTTTATGATATTTTCTCACACAACATGTCACATTTAGTAGCAAATATTATGGAACGGGAAAAGTACTTCCTCCGTTCCGTTTTAGTCGCTACATTTGCATGGGCACGGGAATTAAGAAAAGTGATTAACCTACACTGTAACTGATTGTTTACTTTATAGAATATAGTATTTTATTATTGTTAATTGAAAAAGAAAAAGGAAAAATAGGTTGTTAGGTTACTTTATAGAGTATAGTATAGTATTTTATTATAGAGTATAGAGTAGGATAAAAATAGGGTAGGTAGAACTTTAAATGATTGTTTTATTACTAAAAACGAAAATGTAGTAAGTAATATGAAATTACAAAAATAAAAAATGTAGCGAGTATTATGAAACGGAGGAAGTATTACCATAGCCTAATTAAGTAATTATGTTCTATGTCTCTATATTTGGATCGAATACCTATTTACTTGTAGTACAACACTACTTTTGTCGCACATTTTTTGAACTTTTTGAAATTGTACCATTCTGGAAAAATTACAACTTCCCCAACATATCTCTCTCCACCTTTACTCTTTAATAGTCATATTAGAACATTTGTAAAAACTAAAATCCAAAATTCTTTTTTAAATTGAATAATAATCACCCAATAATTATTTAATTTAACTACCAACAAATCACATGATCCTAGATCTCTCACCTGCTACTGCTTCACACTATCTCCATTCTTTTTCATTTATGGGCATTTGCCATTCTTCTATATACATCACATTGCATCTGGGTTTTGCAACCTTCAGATTTGTTCACATCTTCCATCTTTTAATTCATTTTTCTATTTTTAAATGAATCTGTTTATTGGGTTTTCTTTTTGGTGAAGAAAATAGTTATATTCTGGGTATAGTTTTAGATTTTAGGAATATTTTTTTAATTTGTTGTAATATTGTATGAATCCCCAATTTGATTTTGGCTGGTATTATGGAAAATTTTGATGAATTGTTGATGTTGGGTTTTTTTGTTTATACAGTATTTGATCAAGTTCAACAGCTCTTAAAACAAGAAAGTAATTAAGGTTAGCTTAAATATTTGTAGGCAAATTAGGGTTTCCATCATCACTAAATCTGCTATTTTTTGGATTTTCATTTTGACATTGGTGGTTATAGACAAATTGGGTTGTTGTTAATTAATCTTTTTTCGGTTCGATTTGTGCTCTGAAAGAAGGTTTTTATTACTAAAATTAGGGTTACAACTATATATTTTGAGCAATTAAAAGGCAAGAGGTGGTTTGTATTGGTGTTTTAGATTAGAGAAGATATTGATTGATTGGTAGAAATGGCTATAGGTTCACCCAAATACTATTCTTCCACATCTAATTATCCAAGAGCATTGTCTTCTATAATAACCTCAGTTGGATTACTGGCTGTTTTCATTACTCTGACTTCATGGATCTTATTGTCGTACCCTATTGGCACCGTTGTTCGAAGTTACTTTTATGGGGTTGATCAGACGAGCGATTTAGAGTTACCCATGTCTTGGGAAGTTGCAAACAAAAGTCGAGTTCATGGTGAGGGAAAGTCTGAGGGTACAAGCGAAATTAGTCACGATCAAAATTTGGATGATGTACAACAAAAGGATGTTTCTTTATCTTCTAAAAATGGTACACTGTCTAGGGAAGAAGTTATTGAGAAAACTATACCAATAGAGGATAATCATTCGTTGAGAAATGGTGATGTTGGTTTGCCAAAGTCGAAGGGTACATCCAAACTCGGTCAAAATCAACATACGAAAGATGTTCAGCAAAAGGGTATTTCTTCTGATAATAATACAATGTCTGGGGAACAAGTCATTGAGAAGCCTGTACCGGAAAAGGATAAAGATTCGATGAAAAAAGATGACGCAAATTTGCCAAAGTTTGAGGGCACAAGTGAAGACAGCCGAAATCAAAATGTGGAAGATAGTACAGTGCCTAGGGAACATGCCACTGATAACCCTAAACCGACGGAGGATATTGATTCGAAAAAAACGGACTTGAACAATGCTACTTCTGCTGGCTTACCTAAATCAGAGACTACAATTGATAACATTGACAGCAAAGAACCAGTTGCTTCCGGTTAGCGTTTCTTCCCCTAGTCACTGTTTCTTCTCTTAGCTGTTTTTGATTGCAATTTCACTGTATTTCTTTCTGCTGCTTGTAGTAATATTTTGTCAGACGATGTATAGATGGCATGATTTATACGTTTAGTGAAGAACCAACAAAAAAGTCATCCTAAACCGTGGTGATTGCTAAGATTTTCAAGCAAATTGATGCATTTTCCAGAAAATAGCGGATAATGCGAGTTTGCCACCATGAATTGGTGTTACCAAACCTTTAAAAAGTACTCTTTACCCCTTTACTAAATTCATGTGTACTGTTTACCTCTTATCTTTTCTTCCTCAAATTAGTGCCAATCCAGGAGAGGCCTCTAATAAATTATTTGACTGGTATATACTCAGAAAGAAAACGAGCTTTTTTAGAGGTGGGAAGTGAGCAGTGTGCATATGAACACTGCATTTTTTTGTCTGTTAGGCTGTGACAATTCATCACAGAATCACTCCGTGGGTCTACTTGAGTGGACATACCCATGGGGCACCTATAGGTTCGGGCTCAGAAACCCACAGGTAATGAGTGTTAACTTGCTTGACGAGGTTCATTCTTTCTCAAAACCATATGGTATTTGGAGGATTAACCACCAAGAATTATATGCAAGTCTAGAACCCACTATTTTAGAGATGTGAGATCTTCCTCACATGTGAATTTCCAACATAACTTAGCATCTTTTTATTTGAGTGAGTCAATCTGTGGCTATTACGAAAACTGCATATTGTGGAGGATATTAATTATCGAGTTTTTAAGTTTTTGGAAGTGTTTATGCATAGCCGGGAGTTGATATAATGCTATTATTATGGCCTTATTCTTAGATGTTATCTGAAATTGAATACTCCTAGTATTGAGACATGTTAATTTTCTTGAAATTACATGTATTTTTATGATATATCCTTGATAGCCAATTTCTTTATCTTATAGTTTGATCAATGTGTTTGACTTGCATGTATGTCAATTTGTGCAGAGTGTGACTTGTACCATGGTGAATGGTTCTACGATTCTGCTGGGCCATTGTACACAAGCAGCTCATGCCCTATTATCACTCAAATGCAAAAATGCCAAGAAAATGGAAGGCCTGACAAGGATTATGAGAACTGGAGATGGAGGCCGGCTCAGTGCGAACTTCCGAGATTCAATGCAACCAAATTTTTGGAGTTGATGAGGGGAAAGACTCTTGCTTTTGTAGGTGATTCTGTTGCAAGAAATCAGATGGAATCTCTAACATGCTTACTGTGGCAGGTAACGTAGCTTCTCTATGTATCGTGTTGCAAGAAACCGAATGTTTTTTTTTTTTTTTTTTTTATTTTACATAAAAGTGGTTCGGTTGTGCTTAATTATTCCTTTCACAATTGTTTTAGGCTGAAGTGCCCAAAAACCGAGGCAATCGCCATATGCAACGCTGGAATTTTAGATCATATGACTTTATGATAGTTCGGGTTTGGTCCTCATGGCTTGTCAATGTAACATCGGAAGCTCTTGGAGAGATTCCTGAGGGAATTCCTAAGCTGCACCTTGATGTCCCTGACGAAACTTTTTTGCATCACATCCCGAAATTCGACGTGGTTGTCCTTTCTTCTGGTCATTGGTTTGCGAAACAATCGATCTACGTGTTGAATAATGAGATAGTCGGAACCCAGTTATGGCCTCCACCGGCACATTTGCCGATGAAGATAAATAATGTCGAAGCATTCGCAATTTCTGTTGATACAAGCTTGACTGCCATGGTTACACATCCTAATTTTACAGGGCTGACCATTCTACGGGCGTACTCACCTGATCATTACGAAGGTGGTGCGTGGAACACTGGAGGGTCATGCACGGGAAAGGTGGGTCCCACCTCGCCAGGTCAGTTGGTGGAAAACAAGTTCACCAATTCCATGCACGAGAAACAGGTTTCGGGTTTTAACAAGGCCATCAAGAAGCAGACAAACCGCTCAAAACTAAAGTTAATGGATATCACCGAGCCTTTCTCATATCGTCCAGATGGTCATCCGGGACCATACAGGAGCCCCGACCCAAATAAAATCACACAGCGAGGACCAGACGGGAAGCCACCGCCACAGGATTGCTTACATTGGTGTATGCCAGGTCCAATCGATACCTGGAACGAGTTTCTGCTTGAAGTCATAAGACAAGAACTCTCTTAACTGACATTGTAAGACGACAGTCCTGCCTTGTGCCGTGCTGCCCTGTATCCGAGCCTGACTAACTGCGATCATTACTAGGTAGTCTATGATATTTCCCGACTCATAAATAGTAATACATGTAAAGTTTGTTGTTTCCATAGGAGCAAGACAGGGTCTTTTCTTTCCCTGAATCGCCCGCTTACGATGATTTATGAGGAATGATTCTTGTTTGTTTCATCAATCATATAGAGGCCAGTTTTTAGCCTGATATAGTAGTTTTTTGTCATTGACTTGTCAATTTTTGTAACTTAAGTATCAAACTCCAGGAAGGTTCTTATAGATGATTGCAGTTCTGTATTATTACTATTATTATTAACTTATCATTATCTTACTTATTTTGATAGTCCTTACATTACACCTCATCTGTAGGTTAAGATTTGTTTATTAACACAAAATTCTAAGGTCAAAGAGAGTTATCTTTCTTTGGAATACCAACTTCCAAAAGTGGACTAATATTTTGATTCGTTTTAATCCTCAAAGAAGCTTAATATTTTAGTTCAGATGAACGACTACTGAAACTAATTTATTGGTTCATATAGTCAGCCTTAATCTTTTAATATTAAGATTTTGCATCATCTCTATGGTTTTAAAAGGAATACTTGCCCTTAATATTGTAATTTGAGAAATTATTTTTCGCTTTACGTTGATAGGAAATTTATTTTTCATAGTACCATCCATGTAGGATGATTCTTTTTTAAAAAAATTTTATCAGATTAAATCGCTACCTGAGATGGCGGTTTCATATTAATACCAAACCGCCACCTCAGATAACAGTTTGGTCTAGTTTGTTCCTTTTTAAAAATATTTTTTATTACTAAACCGCTACCTGAGATGGCGGTTTGGTCTAACGTATTAAAAAAAATACGCGGATTTAAAGTTATTTTTTTATACGGTCTAATAAATATCCAATATGAATTAAATAAGCGTGATAACGAAACAAAGTATACCTGCAGCTTAGTTGGTAGACTTGTTGCGCCGGAAACTTGTGGAGTGCTGGAGATTGTTTGTTCGACTCCCATGAAACTCATTATCCTTTTAATGACCCAAATCGCTATTTGAGATAGTAGTTTACTTTTGACCTTTTCTTTTTAAAAAAAAATTGCAATATATTAAACCGCTACTTGAGATAGCAGTTTGATTTGAAATTCAAACCAAACCACTATTTCAAGTAGCAGTTTTGTATACAAAACTAAAAAAAATATTTTCTTACGTGGACGATATTATTGGAAATAGATTTCACAAAAGACGTACACTGGAAAATATGTTCACAACGAGCATTATTGAGGGCAAAGAATCTCTTAAAAGAGGTTTAGTTAGTATTCTGATTCCTCCATTAAAAATATTTTTAGTGAATTATTCATGTAGGGACAAAGAAATTGGAGGTTTCTTGTACTACTAGACTGCTTGATATTGATTTAATGCTATACTCTTTCATGGACCAATTGATTATGATTGATTAATAAGTTATATTCCACTCTGTACACATATTATTATTATCAATAGGTGGGTTGTCTTTTTTCGACTGCTATTAAACTCCCTGTCAGCATTAGAATAGTCATAGTTAGGATCACATCTCTTCATTCAAGTTATCGGGTTAATTTTAGTTCACGTGTTTCGAGTCAGTTTAAAATTGGATTTTATATCCACATTGATTTTTACATAATTTTAAATTCATTTTGAAGTCAGGTTCTGTTACAAGGTCGGGTGATCTAGTCTGTTTTGAACGTACACCTAGTTATGATCAGAGGTGTTTATTCGGGTCATTGGGTCAATTTTAGCTCACGTATTTCGGGTCAGTTTAAAATCGGATCTTATATCAACATTAATTTTTACATAATTTTAAATTCATTTTAAAATCGGGTTCTGTTGTAAGGTCGGGTGATCGGGCCTGTTTTAAAGCGTACACCTAGTTATGATTAGGATGGAAGCATAAAATTTCCATGTGCAACTAAGGAAAGTTGAACTTATGTATATAGTCCTATATGGTTGGTTTAGTTAAGAAAAAAAAAAACACAGGTTTTTTCAGCCATGACTACAGCTTGGTCTAAAGACCATTCTACAGCTTCACACTATAAGAAAAACGTAGTTTCATCTATCGCGATTTCAGTTGTTCTATTTACAGTATTCGTAACATGGGATTCGTGGATCTTGATATTGTCGCGGCCTAGTACATCTGTTATTTCAAACTATTTTTATGGGGTCGAAGAACCTGTTGGAGATTCCGGTTCTTTTGTTCCTAAGGAAAGTTTGCATGTGTCCATGTTTGGTCGTAGTGAGGAGACAAAGATCGAGGTTGAGGTAGAGACAACGACAAAAGATGTAGGCGAAGTTGTTCAGAACGATCATATTTCGAACGATGAAAATCCAGAAGATTCAGGTTAGTCTTTGTAACCAACTGTACTATTTTGTGCACAACTGGTGATTTTACTGTGTACTGCTGAAATTACCTGATGAATTCAGCTGCGCCCGAAATCACAAATCCTGATTGACTCGACCCGAATACCATTGACAATAACTCGGTTGATGTATCGTATTAAGCGACTTGGTTATTGACCCATGTATGATCAACGTCTGATCCAAATAACCCGTCTGCCATCCTTGCAGACTGTCATATGTTTTTAAAAGGGCTTTGTAAGGGATTGGCCGAAAACGGGCTCTATTATAATTAAAATGAAGTGGGTTATAAAAAGGCTCAATAAGGGTCGAAAACAGGCCTTTGTAAAAACATAATTGATGTATAATTTAAATTTAAATATTATAAATGACAATGTCAATGCGATTATTAATATTTTTCAATTTAATTACACAAATTCTTGTATGAGATAGTTTCACTACAAGACATGCCTCATACTTGGGTTAAATAACCCAATAATAGAAACTTTTAGTTTATGAGCTACTTGTTTTGAGATTGTCTCACCGTGAGACGGTCTCATACAAGATGGGTTGTAATTAATTTTTATGAATTGATAGTTTAATTGTCATAAATTGATAAATGGAGATAAAAATAATTTTTAGTTATGCGAATGGTCCTGATTGGGCCAGGACATGCTTTCAAAGCCCCGCACATTTAAAGCCCATATTAAGAGTAAAGGACATTTATCCAATCCGGCCTATATATACTTAAGTCCGCCCCGGCCATATGCAATCCATTAACACACCCCTAGTCATATCTGATCACTAGTGGGTCTAATTGCCTGTACAATTTGTACCTTGAAGATCAATTTAGAAAGCACATACTCTGACAAGATAGTTGGAGATTGAACTAATTGTATTGATATATTGTGAAACTTGTAGAATGTGATCTATACAGTGGAGAATGGTACTATGATGCTAACGGGCCATTGTACACGAACAACTCATGTCCTGTCCTTACGCAGAACCAAAACTGCCAAGGAAATGGGAGGCCTGACAAAGAATATGAGAACTGGCGATGGAAGCCGTATAATTGTGAACTACCAAGATTTAATGCCACCAAATTTTTCGAGTTAATGAACGGAAAAACTATTACATTTGTCGGAGACTCTGTCGCTCGTAATCAGATGGAGTCACTTCTGTGTATACTGTGGCAGGTAAATTTTTTAAGTTTTGCTTGTTTTGAGTCGTAGTTTATTTGTCTCCGACTCTTAATTTGTTCCACTACAAGCAAAAAACTCTCGAACCCACCCAAAAGAGACTCAGCTTAGTTGATTTCGAGTCAAGTCAACTTAGGTTGGAAGTTTGTGTAAATTTTGAATGTTTAGGGATCGGGTTTTTTCTCCAGAGTCACGTCATATGGATTATTAGCATGTAGGATATAACGTAGATTAGAGTTGTTCATGTTGACATCAAGAACAAGTTATATTTGATTATTTACTGTCAGGTTGAAACACCAATTAACAAAGGAAACAAGCGTATGCAACGTTGGATTTTTAGATCAAAATCGATTACGATACTTCGATTTTGGTCTGCTTGGCTAGTAAATCACACTACAGAACCATTCAGCAATCAACCTGGAGACATACTCAAAATGCACCTAGATGTTCCTGATCATAGCTTCATAGAATACGCCTCGAAGTCTCATGTAGTTGTCTTTTCCAACGGTCATTGGTTCCCTAAACGAGCCATATATTTCTTGAACAACGAAATTGTCGGAGGGCAACTATGGACACCACCTGACAATCGTCTACTTAACATAACTACAACCGAAGCCTTTGAGCTATCTACCGAGACTACATTAACTGCGATGGCTACTCATCTAAACTACTCCGGATTAACCATTGTAACGACTTATTCACCTGATCATTACGAAAATGGTGCATGGAATACGGGTGGATCATGTACAGGTAAAGTTAGGCCGTTGAAGCCAGGCAAAATAGTCGAACATGAGTATACAAATGCAATGCATGATAAACAAGCCACTGGGTTCTATAAGGCTAGTAAGAAGATAACGAATAACTCGAAAATGAAATTGATGGATATTACGGAAGCTTTCAAGTATCGTCATGATGGTCATCCAGGTCCATACCGGAGTCCTGACCCGAATAAGATAACAAAAAGAGGTCCGAATGGGCGTCCACCACCGCAAGATTGCTTGCATTGGTGTATGCCGGGTGCTGTTGATACATGGAATGAAATGATGCTAGAAATCATTAGACAAGAATTTGAGGGCAGCCAAAAAAAAATGGTAGCTAGCAAGTTTAGCCTTTGATTGAGATCATTTGTTTACTTTTTTGTATAGCAACTCTTTTGTAAATTCATTTTATTGATGAGGGGAAACAAACAAAAGTTGTGATTATTAATTGAAGTCCACACAATAATATAATTTTATAAATTGTATTTGTTTTTACAATATTAATGTCATTGATAATATTATTACTAGTACTTTTTAGTAATATTAATATTAATTAGGGAAAAATGTCAAAAACAAACCAATTGCTCCATTTGCTGAAAATAAATTCAACTATTGTTATTTTTAAATAAATCCACTTATTCAGTATAATTACAGCAAATAAACTCAGCTATTTAATTCTAATTACTTGACTTACAAAAAGCTCCGAAGAAGATTACACAATAAAAAGATTTATTTTCAGCAGATCAAACAAAAGTTAGTTTATTTTTCTCAATTTACAATTTTCCCTATAAATTATTGATATTGAAAATTATGGGGAGCCTACTGGTTGATAACTACGAACTTGATTCTCACCTCCTCCAACAAGGATAAATTCTTTTTTCTTTTGATTGTTGAGATTTTCCGGCCTACTCCAAATCAAAAAATATTATTAATATTACAAATACTTTTTATAATTAGAAGAATTAGTTTCTTACAAAATTAGTTACTTACCTATTTTATTTATTTTTATATTAATTAAATTCAATTTACTATTTATTTTAGTTCAATTTTCTCAAATAACCCATATTTCAACCGAACCAAATTCGAAAAAACAAGCTCATGTCCTTAATCTCCTCCCTCCTAACGGTCGACGACATTTGCAAAACTGCTTATGTCTCCCCATAACTTCCTAAATCTTCGTCGCCTTCATGATCTTCGTTTTCATCCTCTTTCTCTCTCATAATCTTCAAAAATTTTCCGAAATTATCCAGAATTTTGTTTCTGCCTAAAAAGGTTAGTATTTAATTTACATTTCATCATTTTCCCCAATTTAATCTGTAAAAATTGCTATTTTTAGCTTTTGTTTGTATGGAAGTTATTTTTGACTGAATTTTAACTATACAACCTCAGAAATCTGAAGTGTCCTTTATGATTATCTCATCTTAAAATGTTTATTGAAAATTTCGCTCATAATTTGGCAAATGTGGTGTTAAATTTGGATGTATTAATCAAATCGGAATTGGATATGGTGCTTTAATTTCTTTTTGTTCCACATCCAAATTAGGATTTCCGTACTGATTTTTTTGTTTAGATGTATGTAATCATGTAACTCTTGCTTCACAATTATGTTGAGAATTGTTGATGATTGTTTCTTTTAGAAAGCTTGAATTCTGTGTACTAGTATGAGTTTCATGACAATGAACATCTCAAACAAAATTTTAAGCCATAGTTGAACGACGAGCTAGTATACTTGTTAAAGCAAGTGCCAATGATCTTAATGATGACGTTAACTTTAAACATATAATCGAACATGCTTTGTCTCGTACTTTAGAGAGAGTCGATAAAGATGTGTCGTATGTGAATGGTTTGAAGTTTGGAACGATTGATGAGGGTTGCTTGATCGAGGTAACAAGTGGCAAGGAAGTCTGACAGTCGCTCGACCAAATGTGGGCTGCTCGACCGGTCGAGCGGGAGTGAGTGGGTCGAGCGAATGGTGCGGAATGAGACACTAGCTTCATTGGAAGCTTGCTCGACTGAGTAAGGTAGTGGCTCGATCGAGCGGTAGTCGAGCAGACTACATAGAATTCTGTTTTGGTCAGAATTTTTCGTGTAGTCATTGAATAAGTGCATTACTTTCTTGTTTATTGTGATGTTTATTACTATGGTTACTATGGTTATTAACATAGTTAATTGAGGTGTTACATGTGAGTTTATGGTGATTTATGAGGTATACTAAGAGTGATGAATACCTTGCCTATAAATAGGATTTATCACTCATAGTAACATTCACCACAAACACACATATTGTTGAGAGGGCTATAGCATTGTTAGAAACTTGAGAGTGTTCTTACTTTGCTTTAGTATTTGTGACCTTGAGAGATTTTTCTCAAGATAAGGGGAGATTTATTACATTGTAATTGTTGAATTTCAATCTAATAAAACTACATTTGAGGGGGAGGTATCCAAGATACCTCATAAAACACTTGTGTTCATCTTTACATTATATTTTTCATTTGTTTTTCATTGTTGAACCTCTTTGAGACTTACATTTTTCAATACTCTAGCACACCCTTTCACACGACAACCTAGAACTGTGGATGCAATACACGTCTGCATATGCTTGGCGCTAGCTAAACATTCCACTTGACAATGAAACAGGTGACCTTTTGTCGTTGGCTTTTGATACCACATCGACGAACCATCTCTAGCCAAAAGTTTAAGTTGATAGTTAGAACTTAGAAGCCACAAAGTATTTTAGATACCTTACCCTTATCATTTTAGTTAGATGATTATAGATCCTGATGAAGTTTACTAGTATATCATCTGATTATTATGCATATCATGGAATATATACTATGATTATTTACTGATTTCAACATAGTATTTAAGATGTTCTTCTAAGTAAATGATTAAGACTAAATAGTGAAAAATGAAAATAATGACACCATTAATGATTTGGTTTAGGGGGTTTACTTCATGGTTTTTGGTATTGATTTGTTATTAACCATACAGTTTTTTGGTTATGTTGCAAATTTTTTTTCTTGTATTTAAGAAGAGGAGAATATTTGTGCAAGTGTTCATTTTTCTTGAATCTTGACATTGATTTGCTGTTTTTAACCTAGCATTTCACATTATGTCATGAGTGGGTTCCTTTTGAGTGGCATCTTATATAATTAAAGAAGAGGAGGGTATTTGACTATTTGTGTAGGTTAACAAGAGTTGAAAACTTAGGTCATACAGGCAACATTAACATGGTTGTTATTGCTGCCATATAAGTCAACTATTTTTTTACTAGATATTACGGTGATATGAGTTTGGTTGTTGTTTGCGCCTAGCCACATTAAGTCAAATCTAGAGCTCTTCTAAGCAGAAATTGCTGAGTTATCAGATGGTTATGCTTAATTAAGATTTAGTTTTTCCCGAGTAGTTTGCCTCCCTTAGTAGGGTTTTAATTTTTTATTGTCGGTTATGGATGAACTTTGTATTGTACAATTTAGAAGAGCTTTTATGGCGCTTGCACTTGCATGATAATAAACACTGCATTCACACGTTGTATGTGCACTTGTGGTGTTCGCATACACGCTGCACTTATGTGCACCAGTCTTAACTGCAGTCGTTTCACTTTCTTATTTTGCTCTATTTAATTTGTGATTGCTTGCAATAATCCTGCAGAAGACTTACACTTTTGGTAGTTAAAGAGATTTCTTTAATATGGAAGGCTCACAGAATGATGCTCTTTTACAAATGGAAACTACTTGTGGGTCTCTTTTATATGAACTTCAGGTATGGAATGAGCTTATCGTATCTCTTGGATAATTATTTTATGTTTTTGATTTTCAAGGGTGGTTAATTTGGTTCCTCGTGTTTTAGACAATATGGGATGAGATGGGTGAGTCTGAAGCAGCTAGGGATAAGATGTTACTCGAGCTTGAACAAGAATGCCTTGAAGTATATAGGAGAAAAGTTGATGCGGCTAATCGCTCCAGAGCACAGCTGCGACAAAGTATTGCTGATTCAGAGGCAGAGCTTGCAGCTATCTGTTCGGCAATGGGAGAACTTCCAGTACATATTAGACAGGTAAAAATACTTGCAAATGCTTTTAAAGCATATTCATCTTTACTCTATCTAAAACTTGATCAGGTTTTTAAACTTTTAAGTTTCATTGCAAATTCTCCTAATGATGAATCTAAGCCACTTTTATTTTTAAAAAATTGCATGCTATTCTTGCCACTTACTGTTGAAGCACTTGGATTAAGAAGTTCATAGATTGTTAATTCATAAATAAGCCATGAGAAATTTGTGAAGGTTGAATTGTCACCAAGATCATGCATTCAGATCTACTTTTATTGATCCTTAATTTTTGATTATTTTCTGAAAATACAAATTGGATAAATTATTTCCTTGCCACAATGACATGTTTATATCTATAAAAGAAAAATAATTCAATTTAGTAAAAATAAGCCAGATTGAGCAAAAGGCTGGAAGTTTGAAGGAAGAATTTGATGCCATTCTTTTTCAACTAGAAGTGATGCGAAAAACAAAAGAAGAGCGGAGGAATCAATTTCTTGAGGTCATTGGACAAATTCAGAAGGTATCCACCGAAATTTGTGGATCGTCTGGATATGATAGCTCAAAGGCAGTCGTGGATGACAATGACCTAACTCTAAGACGGCTTGAAGAGTTGCAAAAACAATTATTGTCCTTGCAAAAGGAGAAGGTGCGTATGATTCTGGTTAATTATTGTTTTCTATTCAATTGAAAGTTTGATGTTTCTATTTCTATGGTTTACTAGCAGATAATTATTTATGTTCCTAAAACGTATTAATATTAGTTTTAATCGATCATCAACTTGCAGAGTGACCGCCTGAAGAAAGTCCTTGATGACCTTAGTGTTTTGAGATCATTGTGCTCTGTCCTTGGATTGGATTTTAAGGAAACCATCAGCATAGTTCATCCCAGTTTAGTTGACTCTGAGGAAAAACATAGTATAAGTACTCATACTCTTCAAGAACTTGAGTGTTCCATAAAGCGATTGCGAGAGCTTAAGCTTCATAGGAGGCAGAGGGTATGGAAGCGTTTTTTTAATGATTCTTTTGCCACAGAAAATTCTTGTTGGCTCGTATTTTGTGTTTTTAACTGAAGTTGTGCAGCTCCAAGATCTCGCTACCATGTTGTTGGAGCTCTGGAATCTAATGGATACACCAGTCGAAGAGCAACAAGCATTTCAAAATGTCACATATAATATTGCTGCATCGGAGGATGAGATGACCGACCCCAACATGCTTTCAGATGATTTTATTAAATATGTGAGCTGCTGCCAAGCCTCTTATCTGTATTAATTACCTAGAGATCTCAAGATGTAACTGGTAGTTAAGGTATAGTTGATTACTCTCTTATAAAAGTAACTACTTGTGCAGGTTGAAGTTGAAGTTTGTAGGTTGGAAGAACTGAAGTCTAGCAAACTGTTAGAGCTTGTCTTGAAGAAGAGGGCAGAGCTAGACGAAATTTGTAGGAAGACACATTTGGTTCCTGAATTAGATCACGAAATTGTAAATTTCATGGAGGCAATAGATTCAGGTAGTTGCTATCTGCACGTAGAATTTATTAGGTACATCATGCTTATTTGTTGTCCACAAAGCTAAATTGCTTGATACAGGAGATTTGGACCCTGCTTCTGTCCTCGAAAAAATGGAACTAGAAGTTGGCAGGGTAAAAGAAGAAGCCTTTAGCCGCAATGACATTTTGGAAAAGGTTGAGAAGTGGTTATCTGCACGTGTGGAGGAGGAGTGGCTTGAAGAATATAATATGGTAGTTCTTTACTAATGCCAAACTAGAGTTTTTCCCTTAATTTTCTTTGCGCTGTGTTAACCAATTATGTACTGCTACGTCAGGATGAGAACAGATTCAATCCAGGAAGAGGTGCTCATCGCATCCTCAAACGTGCAGAGAAAGCTCGAACAATAGTTAATAAGCTTCCAGGTAAAGTTTACCACTTTTCTCTTCACATTGGTTTGAATGCTTATCATACAAGAGACTGAAAGAGAATCCATTGAAAGACAAAATTTCTGGAATGAGTTCCTTGTTGTGATGTTGGATATATGCAATAATTACTGTGTACTTGTTATTCAGATAAATTTGTTTTTAAAGATTGGACCTGGAAGTAGGCTTCCAGGTTTGAGGTCAATCGGTTAAAACTTCTATGTTCGATGAAACTACAGGATACAGATTTCTTGCAACATCTTGAAATTTAACTGATGATTCAATACTGATCTTATTTACGTTTTATAGAATTAGCTAAGGAATTTTCCTATATGTGTGTCGAATATAGATGTTTTCCATACTTAAAAAAAAACCTAGTTACATGCAGTAATTCAATACTGATGATTTTCCATAAATTGTAGGGATGGTAGATGCCCTGGTTGTAAAAACTCAAAATTGGGAGGATGAAAGAGGTGTTGAGTTCCTTTATGATGGTGTAAGCATATACTCTTTGCAAAAAAAATGTGTAAATTATTGCAATTGTTTTCTTCCAACCTGAAAACTAATTTTATTGTGACACTATCTGGATATTATCAATCAGACTCGTCTTCTTTTTATGCTCGAGGGATACACAACATTACGACAGGAGAAGGAACATGAAAAGAAACGGCAGAGAGTATGAAGAGCATCAACTCTTGCAATTATTATTTCCTCCTATAAGTTGTTTCTGATTTATTATACAATGAAATGGATGTTTGTAAATCATGCATTACCAATATAATTTCAGGAACAAAAGAAACTTCAAGGGCAACTACTTGCAGAACAAGAGATACTTTTTGGATCTAAACCAAGTCCGGTGAAAACTGCCAAGAAAAGTTCTAAAATTCCTACAGGAGGAAACTGTAAAAGGATTCCTGTTGGAGGAATTATGGCTCAAACACCTAGGCCTAACTCATCTCAATCTGCTAGAACAACACCAAATCTACGTCCCTCCAAGAAAGATGATTACACTGGAGCACCTCAATCAAATAGTAAGTTCTTAAGATCTGTAATTTTTGGTACTTGTGTGGTGGTGTCAGACATGAGGGTATATGTCGAAGAATTAGACTTGCTACGTAACAAAAAGTTTCCATAATTCCAATCGAATGTGTCGAGTTTTTTTTCGTAGTGTATGACATTCCTTATTTCGTAACATGGTTTTGGTCCTTTTGGATACTGCTAATTCTCCTAGGCAAAAATGTTCAGCACCTTCAAATGATGGTGTGCTTCTTCTGTTTTAATGGTATTCTACAAGTTATGAATATTTTTCAAATTGGAACAATTATATATATCTTGGATTTTTCTCTCATTATTTGTAGTGATAAAGGCGTTGGATAAGAACTTCACATTTAATGGCCGTGACTCAGAGTTGGCTGTGCTACGAAGACCTCTGTCGCCCATTTCTTCAGCATCAGCAAGAGAAAACGAGGACTTGTATGACATTGAGAACTTCATCGTGAGCGACAATGTGCAGCCAATAGTCTCGAAACAACCGACATCCCAGCAAATACTTGGTACACCGTCAAAGATGACTGCTACTGCAGGCGAAGAAAACTGCACCCCAGAAGCAATTCACATCCCTGCATCTACAGCACCTTCAACAGTTTCCGCTCCCATGCACACATCAATGACACCTGCTCCTATTAGACAACCCGATTTCGATAATGGTACTAATTCAGTAGAAGAAACTGATGAAGATATCGAATATTCATTCGAGGAAATACGAGCTGGTTTTGTGCTGCCTAGCACACAACCAGTCGGGAATTTAGGTCTGGGCATGCCTAGTCCATGGCCCGGGTCATAAGATTAAAAATGCAATTAATTTAGAATTGCATAGCATAAAATACAAAAGAAGGACAAATAAGTCCGTTCAGCACATATAAAGATGAATATTCAACCTATCTTATCCTAGCATCTTGAATTTACCAGAGATATGTAAATATGTGGGACCATGAGACCAAAGAATCTATGAAGGTATTATAACCTCTTCCAGGATTGTTTTTTGTACGAATTACAATATCAATGTGACAACTAATTGTAGAGGAAGGGAGTAATTACTAGTCATCAGTATATAGTTTAACTCAAAATGATGGATAAGTCAAATTATAAGTTTTGGCTTATTCATCCTTTTTGGCAGTTGTAAAATGTTATGATATATTTTTTATTGCTATAATCTGTAAAGTCTGTAAAGAGAAGATATTCAGATCTCAGTATATTTAAATTAACTAAACTAATGTTGGTCTCTGTTACTGTAAAATTGAAAATTAATCTTCTTTGACCACTCTTAATCTTTGTCTTGATGCTTTGACTATATTGATTCTCCCTCTCTTAAGGAGAAGATTGCTAACAATCCTCCATAATCATAGCCTAACGGCTACGTTCCCCTATTAGCATATTAATCCTTTTTTATAATTATGTTGTTTTTCCTTTATAAACTTTTAAGATTATTTTCTTGTATTATGTGATATTTTAATTTATTTATATTTTTATATAAGATGTACTCTATTATTCATTTAATAAACAAACACTCTCAACTTTTACACTATCGGCTTTTATTATTTACTTTGGAAAAGTTGCTCTTAGTTATCTCATATAATAAATTAAGTGGTACGTGACCTCTCAAAACAAGTCGAGTTCTTTTTTTTTTTTCCCACATGAATTAACTGTCAAACTTCATACAAAATGTTAAAATAAAGTGTATAAAAATTAAAGTGAAAATTTTAGATGTTTTTTCTTAAAAAATTATTGTAAAAGATGATTTTATAAAAAAAAAATATATATTAACGAATTTACTCGCTTTTGTGTATTTTAAATTTTAATCTTAAAGATAATAAAATAATCTAATAATTTAAATTTTATTATACATAATTATAATAGAGATTTAAATCTCACCCTTTATATAACATATTAATCTTAATTTATTACTTGAGAGAAAAAGTTGTTTGGAACATTAGAAAGAGTTTAATTGGAAATTCCACCAAATAAGTAGGTGGTCATCACATGCCTAGTTAGCTTTGTTGGAAAATTATGTATATTATGTACACTTTGTTTGGCGTATACTTTACTTCATAAAATGATGTCACCAAGAGAAAATGAGGGGGAGAAATTTATTAGTGGTTTATTTATTAAATAATGAATGATTATTCACTTAAAAAAAATGAATAATTGTGATTATGACACATCTTTTAAAGGAATATTAAACAAATACCTTGACAAGATATTTTTTGATTTTAGCCGAGTAATTTTTGTTTAGGAAATTTCATGAAAACTTTTTGTAATGAGTATTATTTTGGATTTTATGGACATCATCATTTATGCCTTACAAAATTAAATTATTTATGAATTGTAAGTCTTTGCAATAGATTGTTAAATCAATTTTATATTGATAATAAATTAAAAGTCGAATACAGATTATTTATAAAGAATATAAATAAAAAAATTAACTAATAAAATATTACAAAGAAATAAGATTTTAGATTCAAATAACTTAAGTTTCTTATGTTTATAAATACAAATAAACACGCCTTTAAATTAATTGTTCATGAAATAATATGAACAACTTTCTATTGGATTAAATAGTGATTGATACACAACTATAGTTTCTAAATATCAATTCTTCTTGTGGCTTGCCACCAATAAAAATTATTAACAAAAGACAAGCTCTACACTTAAAGAAGTAATTCACTGAGAATACATCCATCAAATTTATATTCATATATTCGTTTCAACTGAAATGGATGCGGTATGAATTTATGAGGATACACATCCTATATTACTAAAGAGATAAAAAAATTCATAACCGCTTATGCCTCCAATTTGCCTTCACCGCCAAGTGTCTTGCTAAAGTGATGGCATAGTTAGATCTAAATTGACTACATAGGTGAACTACCTTGAAAATAGTAATCAGTCACAGCGCAAGAAAGAGTGCTCTAGATAAGTCGCATAGGTGAACTATATTTGAACGTTTTTAATAGATGATAATTACTAAATTAGATAGAGGAACTAATTTTTGATGTAAATATCACAATAATATTAATTATTAAGTGTAACTCATTTGAATTTCCTACAATTTAAAAATTACAAAGAGAAAAAGTGGATGAACAAGCACTTGAAAAAAAAACTTAAAAAATTAGTCGTTTTTATTTTGACTTAAAACCCCTTTTTAGCTAACTAAAAAACTATTTATCAAATAATACTTTTTGATTTTTTAACTAGTTAACAAGCAAAAAATTCAGTAAAAGTCAAAAACCAAAAATAAAAGCTAACTAAAAATCCTTTAGCAAACAAGAACGATATTTATGTTTTCTTAAAGCTAAGCAATCATACAAAACTTTTATAGAGTGAACCAAAAATAAATGGAGTCATCCAATATCTAAGAAGCACTTACTATTGAAATCTCCTTAAGTGATTGGTGTAACATTATATGACATCTTTAAGCAACTGTAAAGGAGACAAACACGATAAATGCACATTTTCTTTTCTTTTTCTTTTATTTTTTTACCTTTTGTTTTCCCTCCTCTTTTCTTGGATGATCAAGATGGATCCTTAAACAAGTCCCAACTCCTAAGGTACAGTACAACTGTACAAGAATGCCCTAGCCGCAAATATTGAACTTCAATTCATTCAACAAATTGAAAGAGATTCAATTTTTTCAATTGGGTTTTATTTTATTTTATTTTATTTTTTAGATATTTATTTAGTGGTAATTAATGGTAATTACTACTAATTACAAGGGTTTTTTTTTATTAGTAGCTTAATATCACTTTTGAATTTTTTATTTAAAATTTTTCCAAAGCACAAAGCAAGAAAGTTTGTAGTAGTTTGGAAAATTGGCATGCCTTGTTACATTAACTTTATAGCTTTTAATTTAAATTTAATTTGTAAATTTTGAAATAAAACAGTTTAATAGTTATATCATTTTTATTGACTGATTCATATCAAAATAATTAATTACAGAAATAAACTAATTATAAAGATTTATTTCATAGATAGTATAAGACCAACTGTAATTTAATTTATTAGATGTTCACTTTATTTGAGGTATTTTATTTTTTAAATATGGAAATACAAAAAAAAATTATAATTATTTACAAAATTCCTTTTTTGATATTTAAATTTTATTTACTTTTTTGTATAATCATACCTGCTTTATTGAATTCCCTAGACGGACTTGAACCATTTTCTTAACCATAATTAATTCTTCGTTTTTTGTAATTTAGATGGGTCTAATATTTAATTAAAGTTTCAATTTTTTTATTATCTTTGTATTTATTAATATTTTATTTTTCAATTTGTGGGGAAATTTTGATTTTTTTTCCTCCCTTTTCTTCTCTTTTTCTGCAAAACCCAGTTTCCAGAAAAATACTAGTTGGTGGTTTTTCAGACACTCCAAAAACTGGGTACTTTGGTATGTTGAAATTTTTTCTTTTAAGTTAAGCTTGATTTTTCATATTTTTGTTTTAATTTCTGTTTTTTTGTTCAAATGGTAATTATTTTCTAGAAAAAGCTATGATTTAGGGATTTCTGGATTCAAAAGCAAGGATCTTTCAAGCTTTTTGACTTATTTCTTTAATGTTTTAGATGGTTTAAGCATTTTCAGACAAAAGTTTTAATCTTTTGAAGTTTTTAATTAGTTTGGGTTTCTTGGTTGTTTCCTGATTTTGAGTTTTGGGTTTTATTTTACTTTTTAACCTTCATTAGTACTTGATCAATTTCATTTTCTTCTGCAGTAAATGCTGCTTTTCAGCTTAATATATTGTATTATTCTTGTATGTTTCAAATTTGAGATAGTTTAGTAAATTTCTGGGAATTTTTGGATCTTTGGGTTTTAGATTTTTGTCTAGGGCTTTACTGTTCTTCCCTTTTTTTTTTCATTGTAAGTTAAAAAAAATTAATGCATGGAGACTATTAGAGAGGATTTAAGTTCTGGGGTCTTAATGAAAAATGATGAAGGAGCTCAAGGTTTCTGTGTAGCATCTAGGGTTGAAAACCCAATTAGCCAACCAGGTGCTCCAACTATGGCAGCTACTGCTCCACCTGTAAGTATGGCAGTTCCAAATACTTCTTCTGGTATGAAGAAGAGAGGTAGACCTAGGAAATATGGCCCTGATGGGGCCCCGGCGGCCGCATTGTCGCCTATGCCGATTTCGGCTTCCATTCCCCTCACTGGAGACTTTTCAGGCTGGAAACAACCTAGGGCAAGGCCTTATCAAACCACAAAGAAGGCACAAAAATTGGAGTTTGAGAGTAAAGGTATTTTTAACCCTTGTAAAATTTAGGTATTGGGTTTTTGTTTTGTGATGGATTGGTTTACATTTCAATGTTTTTGTTAATGCTAGGTTGAATGTATGGAAGATTTTTCTTCAGATTCCTGTAATATGTTTTCCCTTTTTTGTTCTGCTTCCACCCCTTAAAGGATCATGTCAAAGTAGTATCTGAATTGATTCATACTTTTTCCGTTCCATTAAACTTGCTATTGATAATGACTTTTTTCCACGTAACATGCCACAATCGGTTCAGAGTATTTCACAACGGAGGAAGTATTTCATATGAATGAAATTGACAGCCTTACCAAATTCATGTACTTGTTCTTTTTAAGGAAAGTAAATGTGATGTGATGTGATGTTGTTTGGTTTGGGAGATTTTTAGATGATTGCTTAATTTGATTGAGTTCACATGGATGCAAATTGTTAATATCTTATGCTAACGATCATTCGGCGGAATTGAAATGTGATGCTTCAAGTTTTTGAAGTATGGTTAAAAAAGTAGCTGTATGCCTTTATGCTTTTGGGTTTAGATTTTTTATTGATATTTTTTATCCATTATGTATACTCTTTATTAGCAACAATCTTTCAATTTGATTTGTTTTAATTCATGCAACACACCATATAAGTTAGACTAAGGCATTGGTATTGTTGTTATTCCTCCATCATGTATGAATAAGAATAAAGTATCCTTAGTTTTTTAGGTTTGAATGGTATCAAGATGATGTTTTTCCGTATGTACGTCTTGCAATGATACATGAAAATGTTCGAAATTGAAGTGATGGCAAAGCCCTACTTAAAAAATTACAATAGCACTTTGATTTTGTCATTTGAATCATGGTCACAATCAAGAATAGGGTTGAGTACTTGATATATCTGTAGTGCGTTGGCTGTTTAATCCTTAGGCCGTTGCTAAACTGCGATTGTCAAAGCAAATGCTGATCAGATTGTAGCGACGTTTATCTTTGGAAAAATACAAGTGGGTCTGATAGATTTTATGAATTAGCATCATGTATTTGTCCTGCCGGTAATGGGGAAATTATTATATGATCCAATACACCATGCGCACCTCTCTTATTTTGGAAAGAGCTTCATAATACTTGTGAACACTTGCACTAATAAAGAGATAATGCTGCAGAGATTTGGCTTAATAATGCCAAAGATGTGTGAACTTTTTATCATTTATCTTATGTTCCTGTTAAGAGTCTTGATATCCTTGTAATGTTGGATTTATGACTGCGTACCCTTGCCGAGATGTCAATGAAGACTTCTATTAGACAGTTGTAAGAACATATGTATTGCCATTGATGGACATATGTGAACTCTTTTTCCCATCATATATGTATACTGAGTCATCGATCTATGTGCTTGTTTCAGTGCATATTTTATTTAATATGCCTCTAGGTTTACACGTTGTTACATATGGTTATAACTAAGAAAATACTTAAAATTTGGTGTGAGTT
The DNA here is from genome assembly GCF_026212465.1 of Amaranthus tricolor. NCBI lineage: Eukaryota > Viridiplantae > Streptophyta > Magnoliopsida > Caryophyllales > Amaranthaceae > Amaranthus > Amaranthus tricolor. The sequence continues at coordinate 1,209,661 of NC_080048.1, read as the reverse complement.
GATGAATAATAATTTGAAGTTATACAGGTGATCGACTTGCATATTTCGTAGGTGCAAATTTCACACCTCATGTGATCACCGTAAACGCCGGGGAGGTATGTTAAAGTTTTTTGATTAAACGTTTTTTTTAAATGGCTCATTAAAACATGTGCATTCTTTATTTATGTGAAGTTAGAGATGATGTTTGCTATTAAGGTTAATCGGAAACGATCCATTTGTTATTACAAGGGTATGGTCTTGTACATCTAACCCCTCAACGCCTGCCTAGGTGGGAGTCACTTAGTAATGAAATGTTGTAATGACCTGTTGTGAATATATTGTAAAAAAAGATACTCCCTTTTCTGGATAGCTTCTGTTTGTCGTAAGATCTTCCGCTGTTTTGGGTGCAATCTCTGTCAAGCATACAAAGTCACTGTCAAGGGGTGCCCTAGATTGAGTTTTTCTCGTGTTTCCCCTTTATAATGATTCATTGCATGTTTTTAATGTTTCTAGCCTACATATATAGGTTGTGATGTAAATGTCAATGTTGAAAGTTGGACGTAAATGTCTTACGCTTGCTATTTATCTCGTGTTTCGTAATTATTGTTTTTTCATCATTGTGGAAGCTGCAAAATTCCCGGCTGTATCTTTAATCGTTTACTGATTGTTTTTCTTATCCTGTCAATAGGATGTTGCAATGAAGGTTCTGTCGTTTTCTCAGCAAGAGTCCCGTGCTATATGTATCCTCTCTGCTAGTGGTTCTATTTCAAATGTTACCCTTCGACAACCTAATTCTTCTGGTGGTACTCTAACATATGAAGTATGTCGCCTTCTTCTTATGTGCTATGAGCTTCTTTGTTTGCTGGTGCTTTGAAATTGGTATTTCTTTTGGAAGTACATAGTATTGTCCTGTCGGGGGACGTGGGAGGATGGAAGTTTTGATTGCTTTTGTTGGTGCAACACGGCTATCTTTATTGTGCTAAGTGATCACTCGATAAGTGAAATATTTGAAACGTAGACATATTTACTTTTGCAACCCCCTATTACATTGTATACATGTTTGTGTACTTTTCGATTTTAATTAGCAACCGAATTGTCATGATGTGAATGTGGGTGTTATAGAATAATAAGAGAATTCATCCTAAAGACTAGTCTAGCAGGTAAGAGAGCCCATTTACTCTATAAACCCCACATTACTTGCCCATACAACTGATGTAGGACAAAGTCCCATAACCTTGTAATGGCCTCAAATCAATTCCATTACGTTTGAACCCCCATAAGTTTCAACGTCCTCGTTGGTCACGCTTGGCTCAACCCATGCCACCAATCCGAGCTAGATCCTCAGTGGTCACGACCGGCTTAACCCAAGTCACCATTCTGTAGGCCACCACTTCGAGTTGACTTTGTTGCCGTTGTTATAGAATAAACAAGATAACTCACCCAAAAGACTAGCATAGTAGGTAAGAGAGCTTATTTACTCTATGAGCCCCACATTAGTTGCCCATGGCCCCATGCAACCGATGTGGGACAAAGTCCCATAACTTTTTAATTGCCTCAAATTCATTCCATAACATAGGGTAATATTATGGAGCATTTGTGTACTTTTTTAGGACTTATGAGTTTTAAAGACACTAACATAACGGCTGTGCAATTACTGATTAACGTATGAGCCTGAGAAAGAGTGATTGATTGTCGTTAATCTATGCCCTTTGAACTTTGTCTAGGGTTTTTGTGCAGATTTTTATTTACTACTAATTGATCTTTTGATCTTGTAGGGCCGTTTCGAGATACTTTCCTTGTCCGGATCATTTATGCCCAGTGACAATGGCATAGTAAAAAGTAGATCTGGAGGCATGAGTGTCTCACTAGCAAGTCCTGATGGACGTGTTTTAGGTGGAGGACTTGCTGGTCTACTTGTTGCTGCTAGTCCTGTGCAGGTAAACACCGTAAGCCTATAGTTGTCTGTTTTCGCCTTTTATTTCTAATGGGTATAATGGCAAAGAAAATGATGCAAAAACGACAAAAGTTTTAGAACTTATGGACATGCCAAAGTTTTCTAAGAAAACTTTCTGGTAGATGACTACCAAAGACGGCGTTTTGATTTTCAGGTTGGTATGATCTAATGGCTACAACTTCAACATAACTTGGATGTTTTAGATTTGACTCCCCAATCTCTGTGGATGTACTAACATGTACATATGAGACGTGTTACACGATTTAAGTCTCTTGATGTGGATAGTTTCATCCTACGAGGGGGAATAATAATGCTTGATACATACTCCCTCGGTCCCTCTTAGTTTGCCTCATTTTCTATTTTATGCCATTTTACTTACTTTGTCTCATCTCCTTTTAATTTGGAAATGGACCCTACCACCTTTTAATCTCATCCAGATATTTATGCTCTCTTAGTGTCATCCACACAAGTCAATCTCTTTCCTCGTTTATTACCAAATATATTATGTTAAACACAAAAACTAACTCATATTCCCCTTGAAAACAATTCAAAACGAGCATGACTCACTGGGAGAGATAAGTATAAGTTATAGGCACAGGCCAGTGTAGCATAATTCGCTAGCTAATTCACTTTTTGAATTCACGATTCGCTCAAATTTGCTAAAGAATAGCCCAAAACCGACCATAATTGGCTTTTTTTCGAAATGCGATTTGCGAGGAGATTAATGAATCATGTGACACTGGTACAGACCTATGTGCTAAGAGGGTTGTGGATGTACTTTTTGGGTAAAATTCTGTATTGGGTGTATTTTTTCATCATTAATAAACATCAGTTTGTAGGAAAATCATCTTCCATTAACCAAGACATTGCTATGGCTTATGTTGGTTGTTTTAATTGAATCATCAGGTTGTGTTGGGAAGTTTCTTACCGGGCCACCATCAAGAGCAGAAGCTGAAGAAGCAAAAGATCGAGCCTGTAACCAATGTTATGCCTGCGATAATCAACCAAGTACAGCAGGAAGGTGGAGGATTTGGAGGTCAGAAGGTAAACTTTGCCTCCCCACCCCCCTCGTACCATACTGGCAACTTGTCCTCTATGAACTCGACCCATTCAACCCACTCCAACCAACACGACCCAATGGACCTCGAAGCTGACAATAACATTTTATCCTCGGAGGGGGATTCTGATGATGATCTTGACGATGACGACAGCCCTTCAAATCTCGAGATCTCCGGCTGAAATCTGACCTAGTTTTTCCACTCACATCTGTACTTGTATGTTTCGAAACGTAGTCTGTCCACATCCACACATTTACTCAACCGTTGTCGCTCTTCACACTTTCAAGGATTCGGGAAATCGGTGTAATATCAAATGTACCGTTTACAAATAGGTAATGTTAGCGTGACATTAGCTTCGGGTTTTTAACACAGGATGCTTTGGTTTGGTAGGACTAGTCAGGATTTGTAGTTTAGTTAGTACAGCTGATTTTGCTGTGAATTGTGTGGGTGTTTTGTGTATTACTGGATACTGGATTTCCTTAGAAACTGCAGATGTACAATGTCATGTATGACATGTATTCCTCTGCTCAACTTTTGTGGAATTATATTTATGCTCTTGTAGCAACTACTTATGCTGAGGTTTGAATTAGAATATAAATTATCATTTTGTTTCTTGTTTCTTTTCCTCCTCTTATCAGTTTTTCTTGTTAAAGTTCAATATGTTATAAACCAATGTATTTCATTTTGTAAGACATATGGTTCAACTTTCTCCAATGTTCGTGGTACTAATATGCATGTTTTGGTTCATAGTCCCATAAAAAAATAGTTCCTTTTGTATGAGGTCATCTCATCATGAGCATATTCGTCGATTAACAAGGGTAAAGTGAGCTACTATTTAGGGCTTTAAATTTTCAGGGTCTAAAATATAAATTTATATTTTTGCTATGTAATATAAGAGTCACACAAATTCTTCTATGAGACAGTCTCACTGTGAGATGTGCCCATACATGAGTAAATAGTTAACTAATTGAAACTATTAATACATACCAACATATGGACTTCGTGTTTAGAAATGTCTCACCAGAGATGGGACAAAAGTAGTGTTTTTTTATAAAATAGTTTAAGTATTAACAATAAAAAAACAAAAGGAGTACAAATTATTCGTTACGCCTTTAATTTTTAGGGTTTTATTTGTCTTTCGTTTTAGGGTCCAAAAATAAATTAAATGACCGTAGATTCACGAGACTAACCCATTATATAATTAAACGACCATGAATGCATACCCTCTTCTGAACTTGGGCTAAATTATACCAACTAAGATCCTCTCCATTACTTTTTTTTTCAATTACTCACTTCAAGATTTTGACCTCATTGACTAATTCAACTAACATTAGCTCGAATGAAAATAGCATATTAAAGCCTCCTTATATACAAACCATAAAGCATTTATGTCGTTGTAATAAGCATGTGCTGAAATCACTACTTGCATTAATCATATAAAAAAAATTATCACTTACTTTCAAATTCTAAAAATTAATTGTTGATTATAGAACACCATGACAGGACTACAATATCTTCTATATTCATCCAAGCATATTCTAGCTAATGCAAAAACATTATGTCTACATAAGAAACTTCATCTGCACACTTTCAACCTCTCTGCCTGCCATTCTTTATGAATCTTGCTTATGAAATCCTCAATGCGTATTTTTAGTTCATGATCATCTACCTCTTTTTCCTCTTGTTCTTCGATGAATACATTATCGATGGATTTTTTTCCGATGAATTCTTTGTCGATAAATTCTTCTTCGATCAATTCGTTTTCGATTGATTCTTTTTCGATGAATTCTTCGTCGATTGATTCCTTTTCCATTAATTGTTCATCACTTTTTCTCAGCTCTGGATCATTGTGATCTTCAATTGCTGCATTTTTTTCTGCAGAGCCTTTTTTATCACATTTTATAGTTTCCGAGGATGAATTTTCCTGAATTTGATCGTCTTTGACTTCATTGACATGATTCTGATATTCATTTCTGGTTGAATTTGAACTCAAAACAATCAGGAATTCATCAGCATTGCTTGGAATAGGATTTGAGTAGGATTTTGAGCGATCAATGAGAAGGAAAATTATGATTATGTTACAGAAACAGAAGATAAAATGGAAATTTGAAGTAGCTTGAGTTATCATCTCTATTGCGGAAATCATCATGGTTGTATGATCTTGTAGAAGGATATACTGATACTATATAGTATTCTGGAATGTGAGATAGTTAGAGAGAAAAAGCTCTGTTTAGTTTTGTTAATGGAGTGTGAGATAGAGAGAGGAAGAGGTGTTTTGTTTAGTTGTTGGACAAAAGGATGAGGAAAATGAAGCTTTTATATGTAATGGTTTGTGTCAGGAAATGAGGAAGTGTGCAGAGGAAGCTCTTTGCTCTGTAAGCTTGGGTGGATCAATTGGGATATCGTGTAAAGGGAAAGTTATAAGAAAAGTCAAATGCGATTATATGAGGTGTTTAATGATCATTGACACGCGTCAGATTGGTGGATGATAATTATATTTGTTGTTTTTTTTATTTGATTTGATGGATAGAAATTCGATTGAACATTTAGTGTGATAATTTGATAATATTACTCCTGCATCTCTTTAATTGAAATTACAACATTGTATAAATTTATAGAAGAGTCGGGAGTTTTTGAAAAATTATTGCAATCTTAATGAAATGGAGAAAGTTTGATAAGGTCGTTTTGACATGTTTGGAAAAAAATAATTAGAAAAATAAAATAGTTTTAACGTCACGTGGTTTAACTTGTTTTAACCTGTTGTTTAATTAATATTTTAAGATTTTATATTCTTATGTATAAGTTAAAATCCACTTCATTCTTATTTTACACAACATCACTTTTCTGAATATGCAATCTAATACTCATTTTGATCGATATAACTCTAGTTACTCCTAAGTCATCATCATCCTAATGAGTGTCGTCTAATGTAGGGTTTAAAAAAGGTAAAAAGAAAGCAGACTTATATCCTCATTACGATGAGATCTCGATCGAAGGGAGCCCTTCAACTCGATTAGTCACTTCTAAGTAAAGACCAAAAAAAAATTAATTTATTGAATCATATATATTGAATTGTAAGTTTGTAACTAATAAAAATCCATGTTGCTAAATATTTTCTTTAAAAAAATAATCCAACCAAAAAGTTGAAATAAAACTTGTGGATAATGTACAAGTCCAAATATTACTAAATAAAAACGAGAAAATATTATTTTCAGACACTAAATATAATTTGTTGGAATTTTATATATTATATGTATTAATAATTTATTGGATCCTGGTTTGCTCTTTTGAGAAAGTGTATTGTAAAGTTAGCTTTACCCCAAGGTAGTACTTACTTCGTTCTGATATTGTTGCTACATTGTAGTAATTTATTGGATCCTGATTGACCTACACTGTAGCTGATTGTTTACTTTATAGAGTATAGTATTTTATTATTGTTAATTGAAAAAACAAAGGAAAAATAAGTTGTTAGGTTACTTTATAGAGTATAGCATAGTATTTTATTATAGAATATAGAGTATAGAGTATAGAGTATAAAGTAGGATAAAAAGGGGTAGGTAGAACTTTAAATGATTATTTTATTACTAAAAATGGAAATATAGTAAGTAATATAAAATTTCCAAAAATAGAAAATATAGCGGGTATTATGGAACGGAGGAAGTATTACCTTGACTATATTAATTTATGCAAATTTATAACTTCCACTAAAAAATACTTTATTATGAGAAGATTTTATTTTCAAAAATAAAAAATCATATATGATAATATTTAGAAAAACAATAGTGGCTAAGATAAGTGCCACGCCAGTTTGTACACATAAACCATTATTTATTGGATATCGAAGCTTTACGAGGAGCATTTCACATGGCAATTACTCACTTTCTGATTCACAAAGATTAAACTCTTTTTTTAGACCAACTAAATGCTAAACATAATCCCAATATTTATTGCACATTTGGTAAAATATTATTTGTTTTAACTTATTATTGATTCTCAAAATCAAATTTATAACTTTATTCAAAAGTAATATATATTTGCTTTTTAACTATAACAAAATTAAATTTTTTGTTTGTTTTAACTTCTACTATGCTTTTTAACTTATTAAAAGAAATTAAAACTAAAATGAATGCGAATACATTTAGGGGGCGTTTGGTTGGGGGTATTAAGGAAAGGGAAAGGGAATGAAAATACCCCATTCCCTTTGATGTTGTTTGGTTCGCATTTTGAATCATTCCGTTTACCCAATTTTAGGTTTTGGTTAACCTAAATCACGTAATCCCCATTCCCCACCTCCCCCTCCACTTTCCCATTCCATTCCCTTCCCCATTCAGCTCCTGCTTCCTTCCTCGCCTCCCTACTGCTGCTGCTGCCTCCTTCCTCGCGCCTCCCTCCTCGCGCCTCCTTGCTGCTGCTGCTGCGCCTCCATTAACGGAATCTCCATTAACAGGTGAGTCTTCCTTTTTCTTCTTTCTCCTTTTTTAGATTTCTGCTGCTGTTTTCGTTTGCTTTTTTGTTGCTTTTTCTTCTTTCTCCATTAACGGAATCTCCAATTTTAGGTTTTAGATTTCGTTTTCTGCTCCTTCGTTCGTTTTCCCATTTGAGTTCCATTGATGTTGTTGATGCTGTTGAAATCGTTCGTTTTAGATTTAGCTATTGATGCTGTTGCTTGAATCTTGTTGCTTGATTCTTCGTTTTCATTAACAGTGTTGTTCCATTAACAGTTGAATCTTCGTTTTCAGTTGCTTGAATCTTGTTGCTTGAATCTTCGTTTTCATTAACAGTATTGTTCCATTAAAAGTTGAATCTTCGTTTTCAGTTGCTTGAATCTTGTTGCTGTTGAAACCAAATTTGAGTTCACTGTGTTGATGCTTGTTGATGCTTGTTGATTTCCCATTTAAATTGATGTTTGAATCTTGTATGGTGTTGATTGTTGAAGCAGTATTGGTGTATGATTAAATTGATGAATCTTGTTGCTGTATCATTAACTATATCGTGTTGCTGTTGATTGTTGAATCTTGTTGATTGTTGATATCCAAATTGATGTTGTTTTAGAAACTTGGGATTTTAGAAATTGGGATTATTGATGTTGTTTTAGTATGATTAAAAATTGGGATTTTAGAAACTTGATTATGTATCATTGTTTGTTTGTTTGTTTGGTTTTCAAGAATACATGGAAACAAGGTGCTTGGTAATTCTTTGATGTTCTTATTGATGTTCATTTGTACAGAAAATGGCTAGCATTGGTACTTCTTTGAAAAGGAAGAGAAATTGGGATTGTATTCGGTTCATAATTACTATGATTAATTGTGTTGTGTTGCTACATTTGATGTTGTACTCGATGAGAAAAACTATATACGATTCCCATTATGTTAAGCTTGATAAAAAAACTAGGAGAAAAATGAGATTGCACAACTTGAATAGAATGATTAGAGAAAGTGACACTTTGTGTAGGAACTATCTTCGTATAAATCGATACACATTTGGTGTTCTTTTAGAGATGGTTAGAGATATTGGTGGATTAAATGAAACAAGAAACACATGTTTGGAAGAGATGGTTGCGGGTTTCTTATACACATTAGCTCACCATAAGAAAAATAGAATGATGGGTGCACATTTTTATAGAAGTGGTGAAACTATTAGTAGACAATTTCATGCTTGTTTGTTAGCAATCTTAAAGTTACATGATATTCTTCTTAAGAAACCAACACCAATACAAGAGGATTGCAACGATGAAAGATGGAAATATTTCAAGGTAAATAAAAACCAACACTTTAATTTGAGATAAAATGGAGATACTATTACATATTGTAAAGTGATATTGTTTGTTTTGTAGAATTCATTAGGTGCCCTTGATGGTACAATGATTCTAGTGAATGTTCCTTGTGATGAGCGATCCAAATATCGGACTAGAAAAGGTACCCTTGCTATGAATGTATTAGGAGTATGTTCACCCGAGATGGAATTTATATATGTCTTACCTGGTTGGGAGGGGTCGGCACACGATGGTCGGATTCTTCGAGATGCTATTTCTAGGCCTAATGGGTTGAAAGTTCCAAAAGGTAATTTGATTGACGTACTAGATTTTATTTGAGATTAACTTAGTAAGAGAGTAATATTTTTTTTTTAATTTGTCAAGGTTGTTATTATCTATGTGATGGAGGATATACTAATGGAGAAGGATTCCTTGCACCCTATAGAGGGCATCTTTATCATCTTAGAGAATGGAATAATGGCCCCCGACAACCCCAAACCGCCGAAGAATATTTCAACTTAAGGCATGCAAAAGCTAGAAATGTGATTGAGAGATGCTTTGGATTACTCAAGGGAAGATGGGGGATTCTTAGAAGTCCTTCTTGGTTTAGTTTACAAACACATGGTCGAATTGTACTTGCTTGTGCTTTATTACATAATTTGGTAAAGAGATACATGCTTGCAGAATTTGATGATGAGGACTTGTTTGAGGAAAATGATAGTGATGATAATGATGGTGATGATAATGATGGTGATGTTAATGAGGAAGATGATGTGGAGTACATAACCTCCATTGCTGTAACCGATCCATGGACGAATTTCCGAAATACAATGGCCCAACATATGTTCAATGATTGGAGGGCTAGACAACGCAGACTTACTTTGTGATGTTATTCATTTTTATTTAAAACCTCCATTTCTTGTATTTGATTTTCAGACTTGTATGTTTATTTCTTGTATTGAATATTTGTTGGTTCATTCCATTTTTATATACATGCAATTTTGTTTACTATGATCAGTATAGTTCAATTTTGTTTATTTGTATTGAATGTTATAGAGGATGGATGAAAGTAGTGCTAGTGGAGGTGGAAGGGGAAAAAACAAACGATTTTGGACTGCCCAAGAAGATAAGGCTCTTGTGGAAGCCTTGTCAGAGTTAGCTGTTGATCCTCACTGGAGGTGTGAAAATGGATTTAGAAGCGGCTACATGGTTCGCTTAGAGGAGCTCATAGGTAAGGCTCTTCCTGGTTGTGGTTTGAAGGCTCTGCCACACATTGATTCTCGACTTAAGACACTTGTAGCCAAGTTTAGGGCTATTTCTCAAATGTTAAATACAAGTGGATTCGTCTGGGATGATGAAAAAAAAATGATTTCTGTAGATCGGGCTGTTTATGACGAGTATTGCAAGGTATGCCAACCTTTGTACATTTGACATTGTTTACTTTGAACAGTATGGTTCAATTATGTTTGAGATTTTTTGATGATGTTGTACATTTGAATGTTTGGTTCAGAATCATCCGAATTGCAAAAACCTGTTTGGAGTTTCATTTCCGCACTTTCATGAACTAATGAATGTTTACGGCAAGGATTACGCTACCGGAAAACCAGCTGAAGATTATGTTGAAGCAATACAGAATTTGCAAAACGTTGCCCCTCCACAAGTTACACTTGATTCAAGTGATGATGAGGGAATTGATGCTAGTGGTAATGCCACTCAAACTGTTACTTCTCCTCCTGCTAAAAAAATGAAAACTGAAAAAACTTCTAATAAAAGAAGTAAGAGAGGAAATGCTGGTGAAGGTAGTTCTAATGAGTTGGCTAGCTTACAAGCATTCATGAAAGACATGAATGTTCATCTTTCAACTATGGCAAATGTGATGGCCCGCACTGATGATCGTGAGCAAAAAGTAGTTGAACAGACTGAGAAAGTGTTAGAGGAACTACTATCTTTTAATTTAGAAGGTGTAACTCCTAACCAAGTTTTTGAAGTGGCTAACATTCTAACCTCACAACCAAACAAGCTCCTCATATTTTCAAAGTGTCCCGACGCTTTGAAAAGTGATTATGTTAAGAGTCTTCTTGGAGGAAATAGTAATGCTTAGATCTAATGTTGTGGTTCCATGAATGATTTTGAAAAGGACTAGAACACTTTTCGTATGTATTTTGATCTACAAACAAGTCATTATATGTAATTAATCGAGCTACGTTGTTATTATTTAGAGTTATGTTTTTTCAAAAAATAATTTTTTCAAGTTTATCATATAACAACTACTTATTTTTGGAGAAAATATAAAAGAATTTAAAAAATCAAATTTTGATTCCTTAGCTTGAACCAAACAGTCACAAAGGGAATCATTCAGCAGTTCATTCCGTTTCCTGAACACAACCAAACAACTAGGCTAAATTAGGGGAATCCATTTCTTTCTCCTTCATTCCCTTTCCTGATTCCATTCCGATTCCCTTGTGCGAACCAAACGGCCCCTTATAAGTTAGCAATAATGAGATTGATCATGACTAGAGTACATCTACTCTTCTTATGATCAGAGGCGGATGTATATTTCTAATTATGAGGGTTATAGTACTCCCTCCGTTCTTTTTTGATCTTTCACTTTGAATTTTTCACACATATTAAGGAAGATAGAATCTTTGGGTCGTGGTGGGTATTATTTTAATTAAATAGTAGTGTAAAATAATGATTCTATTGGAAGTATGAGGTTGTAGTGGGTATTATTTTAATTAAATAGTAGTGTGAAAAAATGATTATATTGAAAGTATGAGAGAGAAAATTATTATAAATAAAAGAAAAGGGGTACATTAAAAGAAAAGGGGGTTTTAAGGGATAAAAGTGGGATAAAAAATTTCTAAAAATAGAAAGTATTTTAAAGTGGAAGAACTTTTGAAACTACCCATTATAGTAATGTGGAAGATCAAAAAAGAACGGAGGGAGTAATTTATCATCTATGTGTAAAAGTTGATTTTCAAGTACTTCAAATATCTCTACTATTGTATTATATTATGTATAGTTAGTAGGTTTTATTTAACGTGATTTTTTACTTTATCTTTTGATTTTTTTTTTCTTTTCCCCAAGAATTTTAATACTTATGTAATTTTGATGGGACCATGACATCTCATGCCTCTTTATAAGTGTATCACTGCTTATGAATTCTTTACATGATTCTATTATTATCACATGACTCATCTTTGTCTTTTTTTTTTTTTTTTTTTTTTTTTTTTAATAACTTGACAATACTACCATGCTATGCATGACCTTAATATTTTTTTTGAAATATATATGTAGTTTAAGAAAATAAACTTTTAAAATCAGATAGTTATTCTCCAGAACATATAATTATGTACAACTTCAAAGTTGTTTCTAAGTATGCATATATACTATACTATTAATATATAATCGTTTCATCTTCATGGTTGCGATTTACTAATAATTACTTACTTATATAAGTAAATTTGTAATATTTTTATCAAAAATAACATAATGACATCTAAACTGGCCTATGATTAATAAATTATTGAATTATGATGACTAACCAATAACACTCATGATCTCATACATGCACTTTAATCTTCAAGGTTTGACATTGATAGCTCACCTTTCATTTGATGTTATGGGTATAATTTTATAGTCGGAATACACTAAGTAAGATGATGATAATAATGATGATCGCGATGTAAAAACGCATGGATTAGCAAGTAAACTCCAAAACAATTTTTTAAAATAAAATATTGTAGTTCAATTTCAATAAAAATGTAATAAACTCCAAAATAATTTTTAAAACAAAGGTTAAGTAATAATTAAAAAAAACTAAAGTTGTTCAATTTAAATAATAATGTAACTTGTTGTCACCTAACTTTGCCTTTGTCAACCAAAATATATAGTACTTGTAACAACCATTCAATCATTATCTAACTTCAATTTGGCCAATTTTTATTGGTAAACTATACATGTGTTGGTTAGATGTTTTACTTCTTCTTAAATGAACATATTTTCACTTCTTTAATTTAACAAATGGAAAAAGAAATCTTTGTAATATTGCTTATTTATTACTTATAAGTAGGTATTTTGCACAAGAAATATATTGGATTGAAAAATTTCCAATAACCAATATTCCACCACTTCACCAAATATGAAAAAGAAAAATAAAGTAAAGCACATTCATGAATAAATAAAGTTTGAATTTAAGATCCTTGAAGACTTAAAAGGCAAACTATGTATGTATCTCATTCAACATGATTTTAACTTCTATATACTACATTGAAAGTTCAACTAGTCAATTAAGCATGCATTACTTTCTATGTTCTCCTACTACATTTAGAATGAAACTCAGATTCTTTCCTAAAAAGCGATATTTTAATGCTGCTATTAGAAAAGATGGTATAAGGTGATAATGAAAATTTATGAACAAAAAATCTTTGATAATAAGTTTTATCACTATAAGAAGAAAATTGTATATTTAATAAAAAATTACGCTATAAATAATTCTTATAACCACCATTTAGTACTAACAACAGAACGAGCCGACCGTAAGGGTATCTAGGGTATCTAGGGTCGTTATCGATTTCGGTGGCGTAAGGGCGACAAGTTTTGGTGCATAAGGTAGGGTATCTAGTGGTGTTACAAGCTGATCCTCAGATCAATAAAGGTCCTCTGAAGTACTAGTGTATTTCACTTCACTTTCCCTTACATTAAGCAGATTGAAATGAATATTTTGAGTGTACTATTGGACGTTTTATTTCACATCGATGAATTAAAGATGGTATGCACACTTTATAAGTTATTAGAGCTCTTCCTCTCATAGTCATATGGTTTTGGGATGGTAATCACCTTCGCTTATAGAGTGTGTTCAGCTCGTGTTTCCACGATAAGTCCAGTCTAATTTAACATCACAAGCATAAATTAAAAACATAACAATGGATGATAGTGTACTATGTCCATCACGCATGGATTTTTATTCACAAGACTGAAAAAGTTGATTCTGTATCAAGTTTGCCATGTTGAGAGAAAACTGTGAAGGGTCCCGATCAAGGAGCTTGGCACTACAATATTGTCCTACCTTGCTACCGTTTCAAGCTCCTACACAGCTTCTCTAGATTCAGAACAACTTTGACTTGAAGAAACAAGGAGGTTTTCATACTCAGTGCTGCTGTTTTTCGATTTCTTTGATAGTTCGGTACCTGAATATTTGATCTCACTGCCTTTCATTAGTTTTTCGTAAGTTATCACTTCCTATATTTTCAGCATTCTTATCTTAAATATTTGATCTCTTTGTGAATTTTGATGATTGTAAAGTTAATCGCAAACTTCGCCCCAATCAATGAACCTTCGCTCGAGACTCACGCCCAAATCCCAAATCAGTTTCTGGAATAATATGTGTGGGAAGCTTCGCCCGAGATTGAATAAGCTTCGCTTGAGCTTCATTAATTTCACCCAAGATCAATAAAAGCTTCTGGAAAATTTTTGTGAAGTCTCGACCGAAGTTTCTAAAGTCTCCAGTGAGAATTTTACGAGCTTCGACCGAATCTATCAGCTGCAACATCTTCTAACAGGAATATTTTTTTACATCTCTTCCTCTCTATTTCTCCTGGTTCCACCTTCAATTAGTGAACTAAAATTTATAGTAATACTTTGATACTATATATAGTTAGCAAACTTACAAAAATCTTTATTTATATTATGTATCAGTGTAAACTTTTTATTGCAAATTATTGAAAACGTATCTATATCATCGCATCACAACTAGGTTGTGAAAACTTTTTATTACCAATATGACTATATAATATAAATTCGACAATTGTAAAAACATTTATATTAACCGTAAATGGGGTTTCATAGCTATTGCCACAATCACGAGTATATACATCCAAAATTTTGCCATATGGTTGATTGGTTACCATAATCGTTATAAAAATACTTAATTTGTAGCCTAAACGTTAAAAGAACACACCATAATCATAATGTATTCATAATTTTATTCATAATCATAATTGTAAAGTAATCTTACAAGAACCAGCTTCATCAAATTGAAGCTTGCCTTCATTTCTCACTATTTTTCCTTTAACACTTGGTAACATACATTTGTAATCATAAACTAATTCTCTCCCTTATCTAAAAAATTCCTATTACGCACAATTACCATCATCAATATAGTGACTAAAACGTGAATTAGGAGTACATGACTAGAAATTATACCCCAAAAATTAGTATATAAACACAAGTCCAAAATATCATACATAATTATAGTTAGTCCAAAAAAAATACCATTATTTTTAAAATCAATAAAAATATTAATCCGTAATTTTATGATGAACGACTTATCTCAAATTATTTAAAACTTTTCAATTGAGATAAGATTTTCCTATTAATTTTGATCCCTAATTACTCAAACTCATTATTTGTACGAGTTTCTCCAATCTTAGCCCGAAAAAAAAAATCAAAATCATTAATCATCATTCATCAATCATCGTCCATTATTATTAATTGACCTTTTACCTTACCAATAAACTCCTCAATTTTTCTCCTTAGTTCATCTCCTTCTTCTTCATCTTCCAAACTTTTGTTCTCTTGTATTCTCACTTGATCATTCTCATCCATGCCATTTCGGCCCGGCCCTTCATTTTCTTCATCCTCTTCTTCTTTTGTTGATTCCGTTACTTCTTCTTCCTCGGAAATTATGAAATCTTTTTTACTATCCAAATCCTTAGTTGCATCATTTTTAATCTTTACATCAGCAAAAGAAGTTACATTAACATGATCATCTGAGCTCAATCTCGAGCTCCCTAGAATGAAAATTATGATCACATTACAAAAACAGAACAAAATATGGTAATTTGTAGAAGCTTGTGCTATCAATTCTACTGTTGAATACAGCATTTTCATATAAATTTCTATTTCCTCAAATAGAGCAATGAATTTGATCATTAAACAATTTTATTGATCAAACTTCTTACAGTCCAATTTCAAAATACTCAAGATTGAATCGAGAATCGAATCTTATCTCAAATAGAGCATGTATCAATTTCCAAATAAGGGCCTGAGTTCAATTCTTACCAACCTTTCTTAGCTCTTCCCTGCCCTCAGCCTGACTTTGAGAATATAAAAGAAAAATGGATTTTTTGGGGATTTGATTAATGGAAGGATTGAAGGGTATGTAGTATATATAGTTGTATAAAAGGGTAAAAATTTGCAAGTAAATTGAGAAGAAAGGGGTGTTTTGGAATCTTTAAAATAAAAAAATAGTGAAGTGATGTGAAAGGTATTGAAGTATTCAATGATTAAACATTGTTGTTAAGGGTTATAGATGTTGCTTTCAGTCTAAGGGTGATTTGTTGTATGATTTCAGTGAAAATTCTATGGAATTTCATGGGAATTTCACTTGGTAACTTCAATCATTCTACTGTTTTTTTTTTACTATTATTGGAAATAAAATAGAATAAGCTTGGTGAGTCATGCCTGAAATTGCTGTTGAATTATATGAAAATTATACCCAATCCTTAAACATTACCACCCTTTTTATTTTATCGCCACCCTTTAATGAAATTACGAATTTGCCCCTGAACTTTTAAAAATTACGAATTTGCCACTGGACTTAAAATTTCTTATTTATACTCCAACCTCACTAAATAACTCCTTTATCACACTTAAAAAACAAAATTACAACATAAAATTTTTGGAGCAAAAACTAAGAAATTCAACCCGCAAACAATTAATCGAGGTAATTTTTATTCGAATCGTATTATTTCAAATTTAAAAAAAAAACGAAAAAAAAAATTAAAAAAAAGGGCCAGTCGCAGGAAACGTTCGAGCCCACCGCGGTTCAGTCGCACGAAACAAGCAGCCATCATGCTCGAACGAGCAGGCTTGCAGTGAGGCATCTGTTCATTTTCTGCCTATGTTGAGATGCTTCCCTACTTTGTATCATATCATGCCTAATCATTCCCTATAAACACTATAGTTTTAGGTCATTGTTTAGTATGCCAAGGGTCTCATTGTATAGCCTTCTTTATTGCTTAGTTTATTCAACTCCCACCTAAACTGGGTTTGAGATGTCGGATATACTACAAGATATAAACAAGTAAAAATTGAGCTAGGCGTACATTAACCAAAACCAAACTCAGTTTCACACCCTTGTACAAGATTTTCTGTCATTGAAACTGAACATGAATTTGGGAACTGTTAATCAAACTCTGCTTGCAGCAGTGTAATGTCCAGACTTGCAAGAAATTCTCACAATTTCTGGCTACAAATCAACCTTGATACCTACAAAATACCATCATCACCATCAATGATGTTCTCTGTGATGCCGAGGCCAAGCAGGATCTTTCTGATCAAGCACAGAATTTGATTGAGGAGCTGAAGGATGCTGTTTTCGAAGTTGATGATCTGTTGGACGAGTTTTCGACTCTTGCTAAGCAAAAGAAGCTCCTGAAATCTTGTCATAGACTCTCTGAAAAGGTGCGCTACTTCTTTTCGAATTTTAATCTACAACATGATCATGTACTTATAGAATGTCTAAAGGGGTTGTGAATATCAAGAAGAAGTTGGATGTTATTGCTTGTAGTATCACTTTCACTTTAAGCTTGATCCTCAGCCTATCAGGAAGATAAAAACCGAAACATGTTCTTCAGTGGATGCAGGGGATATCGTTGGGAGGGAGGGTGAATTGGAGAGCATTGTTGGTATGTTGCTTGATTCTAATGTTCAGCATGATGTTTCTTTCCTTACAATTGTAGGAATTGGTGGATTAAGCAAAACTGCTCTTGCCCAACTTGTATTTAATGATTCAAGGATCGTAAGTGCATTTCTATTGAGGTTATGGACCTGTGTTTCTGATCAAGATCAGAAACAACTAGATGTGAAAGAAACTCTTGGCAAGATTTTAGGCAAGAATTATATTGATTCCACCATGGATTCGGTGAAAAGCCAACTTCGTGAACAGCTAGCGGGAAAGAAATACTTGATTGTCTTGGATGATGTAATATCAAATGTACGCAGTTGAATAAGTCGACTCCAGTTTCATGTTCTTCCAAAGTAGGACAATACAGTAGTCTTCGATTCCTTGTTCAAGTTCCTTCCACGGTTTTCCTTCAACATAACGAGCAAGCTTCAATAGAAAATGACAAAAATAAACCATTCAGTCAGATTAGTTAGAAATAAAGGAATGCGAACAACTATTCTAATGTATCAGAAATTACATGTACAATCAAATTTCCTCTTTCAATCCAAAATGACTGAGAAGAACAAAGATATTGCAATGGAGTACACGCTGCACAACATCCGCAAACTCTTCTATATTTAAGATAAGAATGCTGAAAATATAGGAAGTGACAACTTACAAAAAACTAATGAAAGGCAGTGAGATCAAATATTCAGGTACCGAACTATCAAAGAGATCGAAAACAGCAGCACTGAGTATGAAAACCTCCTTGTTTCTTCAAGTCAAAGCTGTTCTGAATCAAGAGAAGCTGTATAGGTGCTTGAAACGGCAGCAAGGTAGGACAATATTGTAGCGCCAAGCTCCTTGATCGGGACCCTTCACAGTTTTCTCTCAACATGGCAAACTTGATACAGAATCAACTTTTTTCAGTCTTGTGAATAAAAATCCATGAGTGATGAACACAGTACACTATCATTCATTGTTATGTTTTTAATTTATGCTTGTACATGTTAAAATGTCAGCATATAAATGGTGAAACACAAGCTGCACACACTCTATAAGCTAAGGAAATACCATCCCAAAACCATATGACTATGGGAGAAAGGGCTCTGATAACTTATAGAGTGAATATTCATTTCAATTTGCTTAATGTAAGGGAAAGTAAAGTGAATACACTAGTACTTCAGTTGGCCTTTGCTGATCTGAAGATCATATGTATGATACTCTGATCAAGGTAAACAATGCTGGTAATTTAATCACACCTTAAATACGACCTAGAAAAGTGTCTTCAAATATACAAATACAAGGCTTTTTGTTCCATTATATCTTCTAGAAATCATTTATATATGGAAAGTGAAAACTTAAGAAAAGTTTGCAGGAACCTCATGCAAGATTTTGCCGCCTTCTACACTTGTTGGTCGATGCCCAGCAATCTAGCATATCAAGGTATACGAGCGCATGTGCAAAGAAAGAAAGCTATGAGTATTACCCGAGACAAAAGCTATGAATTGAGACTTCGTTTTGGGTAGAATTTCAACTTGCACCTGCAAAAATTAGAGAAAGTTCAGTATAAATACAAAGAAGGATGGTGGCACTAGAAAGAAGGTATACAAATTTGTTTTCTGCAAAAGAGGCCATATACAATGCAAGAAGACTCTAGGGACCAAAGTCAGATAGTTCATTGTAGCATCGAAAAAAAAGAGTATCATATTAGACCACTTTTGAGAGCCCCTCATTTAAAACTAAGTTATACAACGTTGAGCTATATTGATGATCAGTATTAAATGATTCGCTAATCTTCTCGCGAATCGCGAAAAGCCAATTATTGTCGTTTTGGGCTATTATGAGCGAATCGCATATTCAAAAACGTAATTAACTAGTGAATTATGTAACAATATTGATGATCATTAATAGTTACTTATATTGATGAACTTTTTGCTTGTTAGCCAGGCTTCTTGTGATGAATACAAGTATATTCAATGTAATCGGAAAAACACGAGTTGCTCACACTTTACAAACCAAGGAGATACTATTCCAAAACCATAGCTATGGGAGGAACGATTTCAATGACTTATAAAGTATGCACATCATCTTTAATTTATCAATGTGAGACATACCATTCCAACAGTAAAGTTCCTTTTTCACCAAACCAGAGTTTTGGTAAAGTTCGCAATAATCTTCATCCAAATACTCATCATCAGAATACTCTTCATCAGAATTCTCTTTAAAACAATTTATAAATTGAATGTTGGGGATGTGTTGAATGTAAGGCCAGTCTTCTCCTGGTGGATCTTCTTTACATCTTCTCTCCAGGCTTTTTAAACAATCAAAAACATAAAGTTTCTTGAGAGAGGTGAGTTTGGGCATCCAATTCGGGATTGCTTTCAGCTTACAACAACTATTTATTTCAAGAGTTTGGAGGGCAGGCAAGAATTGCATCCAGTTTGGCAGATGCTCCATCTTTCGGAGTTCATTCAACGACAAGGTAAGAAGAGAGGGAAGAATGGATGGATTGTATCCAACACCGTCATTTTCTTCTTTTTCTTCCGAGAATTTCAGATTGAAACATGATGATATAGATAATGTCTCCAAAGCAGAGAGATGTTCCAATTCTCCAGCCACTATACTCCTTAAATTGAGGCAATACTTAATCTCCAGAATTCGGAGAGAGGAAGAGCAAGCACGGAACAGTTCTCCCAAGTTCTCCTCTTTCTCATCCCAAAATATTGTTAGGGTTTCAAGACGTTGAAGAGCCTGAATAGGTAGTGAATTCAGACATGCCACATCATTAATTTTCACTTTTCTTAATTTTGAAGATTTTAAAACAATGACTTCTCTTGATTCTTCATCATCTCTTTCTGTTCTTCTCATTATCCCATTCAATCTTGTATTGAAATCGCTTAAAAAAAATTCCTCCAATCCGGGACACGCCGGAAAACACGTCAGCTCCTCACAATGTTTTATATATAATTTCTTCAAAGAAGGAAGACATAATGAGTTGTTGTTATCTTCCACCCCAACCCCTCCTATCCTCCATCCTTTCAACTTTGGTAGATTTTTTAACCTAAGTTTTTGAAGAGAAGGGAGGATTGACCTTTCGTCTACATTTCCAAAGCATTCAAGGTACTCCAAATTGTAACAACTATTAAGTTGAAGAAAATAAAGGTTTGGAAGATGGGATATCCACTCTGGCATTTGCTTACCAACATAATTATACATCTCAAAAAAGCGAAGACTAGAAGGTGGGTGAAGATCTTCCATCAATTTTATTGCTCCCTCGTTATCCAATACTCTTGACTTACATTTGAGATGTTTTTTATCAAAATAAAAATCAATACAAATGTGATTGAGATGTTTTTTATCCCTCAAATAAAATCTTTTCCTCTCCCAGATTTGATCTTGACTTATATTTTCAGGCAACTTTATTTTAATTCTAAGTGGACCGTGGAGGTTTTTAAGATCTTTCAACTCTTCTAATCCTAAAAACCATTCTGACCAACTTGAATAACAATCCTTACCACCCACTATAAAATCACTCAGTCTATAAAGACATGTCAACTTATCCATACCCTTGGGCATATACTTCAACATAAAACAACCTGAAATATCTAAGACCCTAAGTTTGATCAACCTACTCAAATCTTCCGGTAACTCTTTTAAATTGCCACAACCATATAACATTAATACTTCTAGATTACATAATTTTGTTATTGATTTAGGGAGCACTTCTAATGTCGTGTTTGATGAGAGATCTAAATATCGTAGATGGAATAATTCACCTACGTAATTTAAACTTGACAAATCTTTAATTTTTAATCTTAATGCCCTTAGGTTCCTACAACTTTTTATTAATTTTTCCCCAAGAAAATTATCCTCATGCCTAAAACTAAAATACCGATAATCAAGATACGAACGTAAACGCGGTATATCCAAAGAAGAAATTTCATAATTAATTTCCTCCTTGAATAGTGAGAGATGGCGAATATTTTTATGTAGGTTGTCACTTCCTGCAAAAATCTCCTTCCTCGAGACATCTTGAGCAATGTCATGCAAAAGATCGTGAATCTTAATCGAATCTACCTCACCTGTAACAACATCTTTTTCTATATCTTGGAAGAAACACCTTCTCAACAATATTAGAAAATGTTCCTCACCTGCATCTTCAATGCTCTGACCTTTGTGTGATGGAACAATATAGTTGTGTGCTATCCAAAGGTTTATCAATGTGTTCTTTTTCATTCTATAATCCTTTGGGAAAATGGCACAAAAACTAAAACAATTTTTCAATGAGAATGGAAGATGATGATAACTTAGCTTCAATATTTGTGTGATATCATTATTGCCCATGTTGGCCACACCCACTTCCTGGACTGCTTCCCACTTCTTCTTGTCTTGGCCATATACAAGACTTCCTGCCACTCTTATGGCAAGAGGAACTCCACCACATGCTTCAACAATCTTTTGCCCGATTTCGACCAAGTCATCATGATGATTCCACTGCTCTGAACCAAAAGCTACCTTCTCAAACAAGCTCCATGAATCTTCCTTTTTCAAGCCTTGAAGCTGGTACATTGAATCATATCCCATGAAGTTTGCTGTCACTTGTGAACGTGTAGTCACCACAATCCAACTCCCCTTTTGACCTACTTTCAACAAACTTACTAGTTCAATCCATTGATTGCGATTTTCAGTCCACACATCATCTAAAACAAGCAAGTATTTCTTATCTGATAATTTCTTTTGAAGTTGACTTTGCACAATCTGCAAGGAGGATTGATCTGTAAATTTCTCATTTGGACATAAAGCTAAAATTGCTCCGAGAATCCCAGTAATGTTCAACTGTTTATGATCTTGATCAGAGACACAATGCCACAGTCTCAAATTAAATGCACTTTCAACTCTTTTATCACTGTACACAAGCTGTGCAAGAGCAGTCTTGCCTAATCCTCCCATACCCACAATAGACAGGAAAGAAACATCAGTTTGAACATCAGAATCAAGCAACCTACCAACAATATGCTCCAAGTCGCCTTCTCTTCCAATGATTTCAGCAACATCCACATACGAACAAGTCTCAGGCTTTCTATACTTGATAGGCTCATGATTAAACTCCATGATAAACTGCTTGTTGTGAGCAATAGCTTCCAACTTCTTCCTTATTTTGTCCACCCCTTTAGACATCTTGAAAGCAACAAGAAAAGGGTTAGAACGAGAAAGGAAGCGCTTCATCTTCTTGGATATTGTACCGTCAGCCTTCAAGTGCTTGTTCTGCTCGGCGAGAGTGACAAACTCATCGAGCAAATCCTCCGCTTCAAAAACAACATCCTTAAGATCCTCGATCCATCCTTGGATATCATCTGGGAGCTCCTGCACGGACTGGGCTTTGCGAAGCAAATTGTTGATGCTGTTGACGGTGCTTTGAAGTTCATCAAGTTTGGATTCATAGCCATAGATTGAAATGATTTTTTTAAGATGAGGAGATTGCAATGCAGAAAGAATAGTTTGGATAGCAGACAAAGCTGTTCCTGCGACTTCCATAATTGATCAGATTTCAAGGGATAGAAAAACATAGGAAAAAGAGATAGCAAGAAAGAAATAAATGGTACGAGTTTGGAAATGGTGAATAAAGAACGGTAAACAAAGGAGTAGATTAATAGAGCTGTTCTTGGTCTCAATTTTCAGTATTACTGTGCATAGTAATAAATGTTGATGTTTCGTGTTCCCCACATGGTATTATTAGACTTGCTGCTCCATTCACATGTAATTAGTCCCTACTCCCTAGATAGTATTACTTCTTCCATTTCATAATAGTTGCTAGATATTTTCTCACACAACATATCATATTCAGTAATAAGTATTATGGAACGGGAAAAATATTACCCTTGCATTGTTGCTCCATCCATACTTTCTCGTTCTGAAATGCTTGCTACATTATTGTTATTGACGTTATTCATCGTTTTTTTTATATATTGTGGTTAATGTGTAAGAAAAAAAATATAGTCAAATGTGATTTTTTTTGCGTGGAAAGTGTGATCTTGTTTAAATTTACTTTCATAATATTCGTTTTATAATTTTAGACGTGCATAGTTCAGTATATAAAGAATCAAAATAACACATTAGATTGCATAAAAATCAATTGTAGCAAGTGTGTAATTAGTGTGTAGTGCGTATAGCAAATCCAATATGGATTTTGAAACCTGGTCACTCATGTAGAACACAATACCCTAACCAACTCATCTAAGATACATTTACATATATTACTTAATTTTATTTTACATTTAAGTGATGTCAACTGACCTCAATGACTACACACTAAAATCGTCCACAAGTCCGTTATATTTTAATCAAATGTCATCAAATGTTTTGTTTTCTATTTCAGTTACATTTTTTCATTATTTGTACTGTCATATTTACACAATTGTATTTTTTTTTCTTCACCCACTTCGCTTATGTTGTTTCATATAGCTTTTTGGAAAATTTGATATTAATAATCCAATCTTTCACCCATTTGCTGTGAATAATCACAATTTTAGATTATTTTTTAATAAACTAATACTTGCCCTAAGTTTGCTGTCAGCATACTAATAGGAAATGCTAATAGAAAATTAAGACCAAATATTAAATTATTATAAAATAAAAAGTTATGCTGATAACAAACCAAGAGTAAATGTTAGATTATTAAAAAATAATCCAAATATTAAATTATTCCAAACGGATTGGTGAAAGATTAGATTATTAATATTAATTTTTCCTAGTTTTTTTCAAATTTCTTGGTATAAAACCGACAATATTGAGTTCCTTTCAAAAAAAACCGAAGAGTATAGAGAAGTCTAAATTTAATTTCCTTTTTAACTTTTAAAATTTTATTTTTCTCTATCTAATGAATTGAAGTTTTGCAATATTAGTTGTACCTTTAACTATTTTAAAGTGATCTTTATGTCACTAAATATCAGTTTGTTGTAGGTTTTATGTTTTATAAATGATTTTTCATAGTAGTAAATCTTTTGATTGGAGTATATAATGTAATTTAGAGCTTCAAGTATAAGTAGATCTATTAATTTTTTTTTTGGAATTGAAACTTGATTAAAATTTTTCTCCTGATTAATCCGACTTGAAAAAACTAAAACAAAATTGAGTTTCACCCAACTAAAACTCAAACCCAGCCATTTTGATCTGTTTTTCCAAATTGTCAACTTTCTTGGTTCCATATCACTAATTTTTGGTCGGGACCTCGGACTTTATATTTCTGGTAAGTTTTTGTAATTTGAGTTTTTATTTCTATGTTAAAGCTTTAAAAGAATATATTGGTCCTATTTTTAAGATTTTTTTAAAAATAAAATAAATTTCCTTTTATTTTTTGATGAAAAAATTAGTAATAAAATATTATTAAAAAACTCAAGACCCATTTGGTCGACCGAAACTGACTGAAAAATAAAAAATGACCTATACGAAAATGCAGATTTGACCCGAAACTATACCCACCGATCGTTTTGATAATAGGTCTAACTATAAGCTTAAGTTTTTGTTTTTGTTTATTTTTTGACATGATATCGAAGGATATATAAGCTTAAGCTTTATGATCGAATCCCCGATATACGTACTTGATCACTTGTCAGTTATCTCCAAAAGTGTTTAAAATAAATGTGACAACCCGACAGTTATCTGACCTTGTAATCGAACTTGATTTAACCCGACCTTAAAAATTAATTTATAATTACGTAAAAATCAAATGAACACAAGATCTAATTTTAAATTGATCAGAAATTACTAATTAACCCGAAATTAACCTCATAACCTAAATGAATACCTCTAACTTTCACATTTAGTAAGGGTCTGTTCTCTTCGTCTGATCTGATTAGATCTGATCTGAATTTACTAAGGTCTGATCTGATCTGGTCTGATTCGGTTTGATCTAATCTGAATCTTTCTTATCTGGTCTGATCTAGTGTGACCTGATCTGGTTTGATTTGATCTGATTTGGTTTCATAAAGTTATTATTATTATTATTATTATTATTATTATTATTATTATTATTATTATTATTATTATTATTATTATTATTATTATTATTAATTGAAAATAATAATTAGTAACACCTATAATAATAATAATAATAATAATAATAATAATAATAATAATAATAATAATAATAATAATAATAATAATAATCCCTCCTATTCCTCTTATGTATCCTATTTCCTCTTATGGTCAAGTTACACTAATTGTCTCATTTCTATTTTGAGTATGGTTTTTTGATCTTTATGCCCTTAGTGGGTTCATGTTATTTTCAATTATACTCTCACTTACCTATATTAATTGACCTCTCTTTTCATTAATCAAAACCACTTAAACCTAATTAATCTACCCACCCATTAACCATTCCCTCCCTTTTTTAACCCTAAACCCTACCCATCCCTATTTGTGCTTTCGTGTTCTTCCTTTAAGAACCCTTAATTTGGGTTGTTTCTTCTTCATCTCTCTATTCCTCAATCTCTGTATTCCTCTAAGAACCCACTATCTAAGTTGTGTGTTCTTCATCTTACTCGTGTTCTTCTCCCTCTTCTTTTGTGCTTTTGTGTTCTTCTCCCTCTTCTAATGGAAAACCCTAAGTCACCTTTGAAATCACCACTGAAGATTCCTAAGTCGCCTACGAACTCACCCTTGAAGAACCCTAACTCGCCATTGAACTCACCCTTGAAAAACCCTAACTCGCCTACTTCTTTACCTCTGAGAATCCCTAAATCCCCTTTGAAATTGCCTAAGAAGATTGAGTTGAAGGGGTTTAATGATGAAAATCCTATATCTGGTCTGAAGTCGTTTGAGGAAGAATATTTTGATTACTATGTTGATGACTCAACTTCTATTGAGACGGATCCAAAGTGGGGAAGAAAACTTGACTCTGAGGGTGAACCCATTTACACACCTGAAGTGGATTTGTGGGGTGATCGTGAATATTATTCCATTGATGCTGTTTTTTCAAATACTGATTGTGAAGAAGAGGATTGGCTTGATAAGCTTGGTCCTTTCTCAAGTGAGTTTCTATTCTCGTGATTGCATGTTGGTATTGACTGGTGATGATTTTTTAGTTAAACATCTTTTTGATGCATTTTTTCTATTGCTCTGTGATTTGTAAGTGAGAGTAGTTTTAGTCGAACAAACGGGGTTTAGATTGTTTTCCAACACTTAAAGCGCAAAGATGTTCGATTTTTCACTCAATGATTTGAAAAAAAACAACTGTACCTGAGAGTACTGAAAACAACCAATTTTTTCAACTATGTAAATATGAGTACAAATGTTTCATTGTAAACAACATAAACTTTTTAATGTGCTGTTTAGATATGAAACATCCCATGTTCAAGATCCTAAAATATGTCCAAAATCAAAAGGATTTAAACTTGAAACTTGTTGCTATGTTGGTTACTGTTGTGCTGTTAATGCTGTGTTATTGAGATGCTTTACTTGTTCCCAAAAAAATGTTGTTGTATTCTTGTTGATGTGTTGGTTTCTGTACTGTTGTTGCTTTTGCTTTGATACTTCCAAAAAAACCTTACTTGTTGCTGCGTTGGCTACCTGAGAGTGTTGTTGTTGAAATTGGTTGTTTCTGTGTTTATTACTTGTACATACCCAAAAAAACCCGATATTCTTTCATATGGCCCATGCGACTGAGCCGCGGTCGAGTCGCGGGTTTCCTGTGACTGACCCGCAGTGGGTCGCACGTTTCCTACGACTCGCCCAATTTTTAAATTTTTTTTATTTCGTTTTTTTATGAATAATTATTATTAATTTTATTTATATTATTATTGTTATTATTATTATTATTATTATTATTATTATTATTATTATTATTATTATTATTATTGTGATTGTTATTATTATTATTATTAAATTTTTATTTTTGTTTTAATTATTATATTTAATTTATTTTTTTTAAATATTTTTGTTTTTATTATTATTATTATTATTATTATTATTATTATTATTATTATTATTATTATTATTATTAGTATTATTATTATTAAATTTTTTATATTCTTTTAAATATTATTGTTATTATTTTTGTTGGTGATGTTGTTGTTGTTGTTGTTGTTGTTGTTGTTGTTGTTATTGTTAGTAAATTTTTCTTTAATTTTAGTTTTAAATATTGTTTTTGTTATTAGTGTTATAATTATTATTGTTGTTTGTGTTATTATTGTTATGATTATTATTAATGTTATTATTTTTGTTATATTATTATTATTATTATTATTATTATTATTATTATTATTATTATTATTATGATTATTGTTAATTTAGAAAATTAATTACAATAATATTAATAATAAATAATAATAATAAATATGTTCTTACAGTATATTTGTTGATAATGATTAGTTAAATATTATTGTTGCTAATTAATTATTGTCTTTTGTTCATGTGGTTAATTTAATGTAACGTTTGATTATGTTTATTTATTAATAATAGTTAATTAAATTATCAAAAATTGTAGTGAATGGATGGTACTCACGGGAAATGAAAGGATTTTTTTAGAAACTTGCTGAGCGGGAATAGTTCTAGGCGTACCCTGCTCAGAGGGGACCCTCATGAGAGGGGGGTGACGGGTTCTACTAGGAGGGCTAGGCAGGAAGAGGCTGCCAGACACAGTGAGGCCCAACGGTCGAGTACGCTGAACCAAGTGCGTACTCGTTTTGATGACCAGGCTAGCAGCCTCCAGAGTAGTTGGGGGGTTTCTAGTGATGATGATGATGCTGATGATGTTGAGTACCAAGGCACTGTTGTTCGCCCAGTGGACTGGACTGTTGTCTGAGGGCCCGACGGGAGATTCGCACGTGCCGGCCCTAGTTCTTCAGGCGCATCTGAGCGTGCCGGACATAGTCTCGTTGATAATGAGCCGCCACGGGGGAGCAGACGCTCACAGTCCACTGGAACGGACTGGTTAGTCACATCGCCCCAGCCCGGGGGCCCACAGATACACGCCTGATACTCGGCATGCGACCTCACCCGATACTTGCCGTCAACGTCGATCAGGACGAGATCGCCTGGGGTGCGGTGACGCTGGCCTACATGTTTCGCCAACTGGGAATGGCATCTAGGGCTGGTTGCAAGACCATTGCGGGTTGCCTCAGATTGCTCCAGACATGGATTTACGAGTACTTTCCCGCCTTCTGCCTCATCCTCGCCGAGCAGATGTGCCTAATAAGACTAGGGCGGAGATGTGGTCCACGCCCTAGCCAGGTCGTAAGATCAACAGGCTAAGGGACTGCAGGAGTATACTGGACTCCTTGACGGAAACTCAGGTATTGTACATCACATCACACTTTCTTATGCATGTTATTTTAATTTTGGATTATTTTTATATGTTAACTTGGCTTGTATGCAGGTGGAATGGACTCCGTACATGACTTCTCCAAGGGCATTGCTGAATGAGCACCCACGCACCACCTTCATCGGGGGTATCACTTGCTTTGATATCGTCGAGGTGTATTTACCGGAGAGGACAGTGCGACAGGTCGGCTTTGTGCAGGCTATTCCCCCCCTCCTCTGAGACCAGCCCAGGCTGTACGACCGGCACACGGTACCTACTCCGTGTCCTTTGCTTCTCCGCCTGTGTACTTGGAGGCATGGAGTAGGTTCCCCTATAGTGCCCGCCTTGGTGATCAGGCACTTTGTCGGGCATCTGTTCCATCAGAGGCTGATCCTAGTTACGTTGACTGGTTCAGAGCGTGCTTCCACCCGTACGTCGTCCCTGGCAAAAGACCGAGTTCCGGTTTTGGTCCAGCTGAAAGCAGATTGGAATACGTTAGTTTTTTGAATTTATTTGTTTTCTATTATGTCGTTGTGTTAATTAGATGCTGTTTAATATCTTATTCACACCCTTTTTCCTTTTTTTTTAGTTTCTGAATGAATGGCCGAGTCGAGTCGCTCCATTGGCGAGGCTGCCTCCTGTTGCTGAAATGACCCCCGGGAAAGACATGCTTTAGATGTATACCTTAATGATGTTAAAGATTTATTTGCCAAATGGCAAGCTTTTAAGGGGCATGGCCCTTCATAGTTTGTATTTAAACTAATTTACATTAATGCATTTATTTATTTACATCAACGCTTTCTACATTAAATTTAATTCATGTTTACATCAATGCTTTTATTAGTTTACAATATTACTATACATATTGAATTTCATCTACAATTTCTATAGTAATGACGTACACAATAGTATAACTATGGACTATCTACAAATTGAATCCCATCTACAATTTCTATAGTAAAACTAAATAATGATTTACACATCACGTTACACTATGGACTATCTAAATTTACAGCATCTTCAGTGGTGTTATTACGTTGTGGTGGTCGAGGCCCGCATAGTTTATTCCAAAGCATAATCCTACTAGTAAAATGTGTTTCTATATGTCTGGAAAAATTGTCAACCGCTTCTCTCCAACGTTGATGGACTGGCGGCAGTGGAGATGAATCGTCATTCATTAATAGTTGAACAAAATGATTTCCATTCACCCAACATATATGTATAACTTTATTTATACTATGCACGCCCGATGCTTTCCTTAACGGAAGAACCAAACAGTTGTACAGTGGATTACCGTCAGCAGAATCATAATAAGCAATGCCAATGTTAAGAAACGTTGCTGCAGAGTACAATGCCATCGGTGTATCCATCCAATGAATATAAGGAGCAGGTCCATTGCCGTGTGAACCAATTCTGAATATAGCATCGTCTAACAACTCTTGCGATAGATACAAACTTAGGTATTGGTCTCTGTTCATTTGCATTTCCATACACATAGCACGTCTTAAAAGAGGCTATGCCTCCTCGCCTCCCAACTCTGTGGCGGCAATAGTTCTAAATTCACAGTTACCATCACCTAAGACATCAATCCAATCAAACAAGTAAGGAGGAAGAATGTGCGAGATGTGATTAGGCCATGAAAACAGTGAAAAATCATGACCTCCTGGATCATCTGCAATTATTGAAAATAAGGTTAGTAAGATTAAGCTGTAACAAACTAATTTAAATGACGAAAAGGAAAGTCATGTACTGGATAAGTTGAAACTAAACTTAATTCCAATTGAGGATTGCGTTTCTCGACCACTAGATTTACCACTAGATCTCCCGTGGGATGAAGATCTAGACCCTCGGCCACGAGAAGATGATCTGCTATATTCAAATGCGCTTTTATTTCTTCTAAGGGTTTTGCTTGTGGTTGGTCTTCCCTCTCTAGGTGGACTTGCGTAAGGATTAGGTATATCGACTCCATCAGGGTGTAGTTCATACTCAAGTACCTGAGATAAGCGTCGTATAACTGCGGGATCAGATTTTAGGACTTCATCGACCAAAGATTAAAAGTACTCTTTGTCATCAACGTTTGCGTATCGTACTCCTTCGTTGGTGTCATCTCCTACTTCTGTGTACGTTAAAGTACTCCAGAATGGATAAATGTCATCCAAATACAAAGCACCTTGTGAACCGATGGACATATATAAATAAAAAGCACACGACAATCCATGGGTGCGTTGAAGTACACAACCGCATTTGTTAAGTACATAATCACCCAAATCTAACATACGGTTATGCTCAAGCCGCAGCTGCTCCAAGGCATAAATAGATACATGGCGATATAAAGGTCTAAAGAAATGTTGTCGCAACGACCTTGCTACAGAATTCATGGATTCCTGTAGTGCTTGTTGGATCCTGGCTTGCTGGTTTGTAATCTGTGCGTGTGCCCTTTTGAAAAGGGTATCAAATGAGCTATTACCGCTACCAAGATAATACTTGAAAGACGAGTGTTGGCTTTCAACTCTGCTAGTAATCTGGTTACCCATGTGTAAACATTCATTCGTCCACGCACGCACAAATTTCTCTCTAAGTGGAATCCATGTTCTGGCCAAATACCGAACGACCTTTTTGTTCCTAACCGACCAGGTAGTGACAATGGATTGCCATCTCTGTTCAAATTCGTCGATTGTAGAACTTTCATCCAAGGGGTTCCATCTACTTTTCCTGAATACCTGCCCTTGTTGCTTTCTTTTCCCGCCACACAACTTGTCCACCATGTTCTCAATGTCGTTTGCAATATGTCAAATGCATAACAAATGCCGCACATCTACATTAAACACAACATTGAACGTAATTAAGACATATTCAATAAATAGAACGACAATAATTAATCAACAAAACCTTTTTACCTGGGAAGACGTCACGAATAGCTGCAGATAAACCTTCGTCTCGATCGGTTACAATGACACTAGGAGTATGAGCTGTGCCAAAAATATCTCTAAATCCCTGCAACACCCACGAATATGATACAGCCGCTTCATCTCGCATCAAACAGAACGCAACCAAGAAGTTGTGATTGGTTGGCGTCATTCCTATTACTTCACACAGTGACCACTTTTGTTTGTTTGTTTTGTACGTTGTATCTATCAATACAACATACGGCCACGTACGTACCATTTGGATAGAGGTAGGATTTGCAACTAATAATCTGCTCAATCCCTCTTCATTATCCAAGTCTGTCCAGACCACATAATTAAGTTCTGTGGCCATATAAAGACAGTGTTGAAGGGGAGTCCTACCCTCCATCTCTTCCCTCCTTATTGATTGCCTAGCATTATAAATCCGATTCATACTAGTAAAAAAACCAGAAAAATTTTCTCTAATAGAAGTCATGATAAAGGCCCGTTGCATGCCGGTTGCACTAAGTTGTCGTATGTGCACCCGAATATCTACATTGATCCTATTTGCCCTTACATGACCATCTCTGTACACTAAGAACGGGTGGTTATGTCTTCCTTTTTCACCAGGTTACACCCTTACCGTCCAAGGTCTTTCTCCTGGTTTACGACTACTTGCTACAATCAAAAATTTACACCCACAACTTCTACTTTTAGAACCAGGTCGAGCAACATTATCTAGATTAAGTAAATCACCCTAATATTAACATAGCGGTGACATCTTAAATACACACTAACTCTAGAACGTCCTTCTTTTTGTTTATAAGAAGCACGTGTAAAATGAAAACCAATTGTTATTGCTATCGCATCGGCCCAACTATGTAATTCATCTAAGGAATCAAATTCACTATCCGTAACAAATCTACCGAAGTAATCTACGTTGTCTCTTAAGTTTTCAAAGTCCTGCAAATTTGAAATATGAAACAAACCATACATTAGGTCATTAAAAAATTATACATACAAACATTAATAATAAAAACATTCAATAATAAATAAAAATTATAAATTACTTTAATAATTAATATTAAAATATTAGTAATACAAATTAATATTAATTAAAAATTATAATTTACTTAAATAATTAATATTAAAATAATAAAAATACAAAAATATAATAAAATAAATGTAATAATAATAAAACAAATTAATATTAAATAATAAGAAAATAATAATAATAACATATAATTATAAATTATTTAAATAAATAATAACAAAATAATAGTAATGTTAATAACATAAATTACTTACATTAATAATAATAATAATAATAATAATAATAATAATAATAATAATAATAAAAACAAAAATTAATAATAATAATAATAGTAATACTAATAATAATAATAATAATAATAATAATAATAATAATAATAATAATAATAATAACAATAATAAAAAATACAAATAATATTATTAATAATAATAATATTAATAATAATAATTTACTAAGACGATAATAATTTAAATAATAATGTAAATAATAAAAAAACAAAAAAAAAGTCGCACAAAAACCACGAGCGGACCACGGTGGAGTCGCACAAATTGTGCAAGTGAACCGTGGTTCAGTTGCACAAAACGTGCGACTAGACCACGGTACAGTCGCACGTTTTGTGCGACTGAACCGTGGTCCACTCGCACGTTTTGTGCGACTCAACCACGGTTCACTCGCCCAGTTTTTGCGACTTCCTTTTTTTTTTTAAATAAAATACATCGATTAAAATGGATTAAAGTACGTACCGGATCCGATTCATAGTCGCTTTCGTTAGCCATAGTAAATCGATTCCAACTAACAGCTTGTTTAAAATCGAAGAACGTTTTTAGAGAGATAGTACCGTGTTTGAATTCGTATATCATACAAGGGCGCGTCTGAAAATTCAATATATATAGGGTCGCGATAAAAATGTTCGAGATTACGTTTAAACTTTAAATTTAATGTTCTTAAAGTGATAATAGTGTTATTAAGGGCGATTTACATTTGTTAAACATATTTTAAATCCAGAGGCAAATTCGTAATTTCATTAGGGAGAGGGTGACGATAAAATGAAAATGGTGACGATATCTAACAATATAGCATTGACTTGGGTATGGTTGTTGCTCTAGTCATGTTGAGACTATTACTTCTTACAAAGAAAAAGTCTATGATAGTAGGTAGGGACCATATAGTAGATATACTTGCTTCTCCTATTTCGATCATATGTCTTATTTGTTATTTAAGACTATTCACAATTACTGTTAATTTGTATTTTATTTTTAATTTATAAATTATAATTAGATGAGATTTTGTTTGATTCATCACAATGTGAATTTTATTTATATTAACTCTATAATTTTTAACCAAGCACAATTAGATACTAAGGATTAAAATGGTGTATCGATAAATGTACAAAATCAAATGAGATATTTGATCAGAATAGGATAGAGTATTAAATTATAATTGAATGACCGATAGTTTGATAAGTTTGTAAATATGGGTGGATCTATAGTAGAGCACCCAGTAGCACGTGCTATCGACAAAAAAAACACATTATAAAATTTTCAAGTTTTAATCTACTACTTTAGCCACGAAAATTTACTCAATTTTGTTATCTTTAATGAGCCCTAATCCTATTATAATATGGATTAGCAAGGAAACATGTTAAAATACAATGGACTTTAGATCGGCCACTAGTGTGGGTTCGCCACTGATTAGGTATAATGTTAATATGCTATCAAATCGAATATGTGAAATTGATTTCATTTGAGGTGTACTCGTTAGATCTTTATGTATTGTACCTATCAAACTCTTTCTTGATCCTCTAATATCTTGATCCTTATGTTTTTGTACCTTAATTTAATTTTTAAGATCTTAATTTGATTCCCCCAATGATACATGTCTTTTACTTTATCAAATATATATTACTTCATCTATTTAATTATACCGCATAGTACAAATTTGCAGTAAATGTGAAAGTCGAGCAAATACAAAATGACTAGTAACTAACCTATTTAGAAGCATCAATATGATCGTTCGGGCATATTTTGAACTAGGTAAAAAAAGTTTAAAAAAATGGCGATAAACAGAATTTATAGGCGAAAAATAACAATAATTCACTTATTAGAAAGGCATTACAAAAGAAGTACCAACACATACTTACCAATAAATAGATACTTACATACTACTTCCTCTGTTTCTATAATTTTACAACATTTCTACTTTACGTACTATTCCTACTATTTTCTTTAATTCTTATCTATATATTTATTCTTATTTTCTTTCACTTTTAATCATAACCACACAATTTAGTGGTTCATATCGAATTCTGATTACTTGTGTCAATAGT
Source organism: Amaranthus tricolor (assembly GCF_026212465.1). NCBI lineage: Eukaryota > Viridiplantae > Streptophyta > Magnoliopsida > Caryophyllales > Amaranthaceae > Amaranthus > Amaranthus tricolor. Next base: position 1,174,683 of record NC_080048.1, on the reverse strand, counting down.
TGGTTTTGAAATCACTTCATCACAAAGGGAGTAATTAATAGTTATCCTTTAATAAGATCCCCAACTTTGCCAATCCTCAAATAAATAGGATAAGTCAAAACCTTAGCCTCCCCTGCATCATTTCCATCATTCCAAGCATTCTTGAATTTTTCCACAATCTCATCAGTTAACAACTCCACCCCTTTTTCCTTTGCAGTAACATAAGCAGACCAAGACCTTAAATATGTCATATAGTCTTCGAAATTCCTCACCATCTCGGACTTGAACTCAAACGGGCCTGTATGATCCAACCCATCTATAGGCTCAAACGGAAAATAGATATCCATATATTTATCGTTCACAAGTTTACGAGCTTCATCCCAGTATGGCGCCGAATCTATTTTGAAGTAAGGCTCAAAAACCGCGTCCACCTTGTCATTAACCTCAGGAGTGGTGTAGCACCATGCTGCAAAGACACCATTAGGCTTTGTCAAGGCCCACTTGACTTGATCGTAGAATTTGGGGAGGTCAAACCAGTGTAATGCTTGTGCTACGGTTATCAAGTCGACAGATGATTCAGAGGCTACATTTTGTTCAAGTTCTTGTAAAGACATGGTTGGTGTTTGACAATAATACTTAACATTTGGGAGCTTGGGTGCATGTTCTAGCTGCTTCTCGCTTGTGTCTGTTCCAATCACATTTTTGAACATCTTTGCTAGCTGAAAAACAATCAAGTATTTAGAAATTCATATAAGATATTCAAAAGTTTGATTTCATAACCCTCCCTTGTTTAAAATACAATAGTAATAACCAATGTTGATACAAAATTGCGATCCAAATCATAAAACTTGTGGGTCTATATTTGGGTACAGGCTAGGCTGAGGGAAGGGGAGGGAATAGTGAGAATCAAACTGAAGTTTCTCTTGAAAAAAAGTGTTGCATGCTCTAACTGATAAGACTCCGTTCTCCTATGTAGTTCTATACTTTTTTTGATATGATGTGGGTCTATCCGTCTATACCGGCGGACTCAAATTCAATCCCTTAAAATTTGAGAATAGGCAACTACACAGCTCATACATAGCATTAAGCCCAGACAGTGAAAAACAAGTTTAAACAGAACTCAATTGCATCATGAGTGGTTTGTAATCCCATACTGCAGCTAAAACTTCTACTCTTGGAACAACTAAATTATCTTTTTAGCCCGTGAGAGTATTATCATCATCATATGCGGTATATTTCGCTTATGAAACATAGTTTGCTAGTTAGTTCGCCTTTTGGATTCACGATTCGATCAAAGTGGTCCAAAAATAGCCTAAAATCGATCATAATTCGCTTTTTTTATTCACAATTCGCGAGGCGATTACCAAATCACGTGACATTGATTTGCTCATAGAAAACCAGAAACTGTGAATAAATCTGAGAAGGGTGGATGATAACATTTTATACCCTTATCAAAGGAGGTAAGGAGATTGGGGTGAATTAGGCCTCGGCTGGAGAAATAGCCACTAAGAGTATGAGACAGCCAAAAATAAAATGTAGCAGTTGCTATTCTGTATGGCAATAGTATTTGAAAGGATTCTTAGATCCAACAATGGCAGTAGTGTAGAAGAAAGGTGGAAAGCAAAGTATAAACAAGAACAAAGAAAAGGTTGAAGCTTTGATGAACAAAGCTCACACACAATACATAAATGGAGTCTTGGACACCTTCCCTTAAATGGGATTATTTTCATTAACTAATTCACATTACGTTGATAAAATACCACTCACAATGCTTGATCACACACAATCAAGCTAAAGCTTGCACCTTTAATGGTGCACACTCATATAATACAAGAAGAAACCCTCTAGGTTTCCCAAACCCTTATCCCTTGTATTGGTCTCTCCTCTATAAATTCCAATCTGAATTAGGACCCTTATATAGCTCCCCAAACAAATAGAATAACCCTAGGACAAAGTGATACTCTCTAATTAAGGCAAGACTTGCTTCTCAATGTACTTCTATACCTTTTTTAATGTGGGTCTATACCTTACTATATCAGTAATTGTGTTATTTAACTGACATATGCAAATATTAATAAAATAAGGGAGGAATCAAAATTCAACCCCTAAAATTTTAGAATAGGCAACTACACAGGCTCATACATAGCAGTAAGCCCAAACAGTGAAGAACAAAATTAAACAGTACTCCATTGCATCATGAGTGGTTTGTACTCCCATACTGAAGCTAAAACTTCTGTTCTTAGTTCAACTATATTATCTTTTTAGCCAATAGAGTATCATCATCATATGCAATATCATCATCAGGATTTGGAAAGGATGAAAGCTGGACCCTTATCAAAGGAGATAGGGATGTTCTGGCGAATGAGACCTCACTATCCTATATGGTAATAGTATTAACTTGTGAGATCAACGTGAATCATGAGTTAGCATAGTAGTTTGAGACTTTTTTTACTACTTACCGACTACCCTTGTATCAAAAAAATAAAAAGCCTTGTGACTTGTGAGATCACCATACATATGAACAAATGAAATGCAATGCCCCTTTCAGCATAAATCTTAATCTTTTGAGGCAAACTTGCAAAAACGTCCTACAGCTAATCTCTTTAATTATGAATAAAACTAAAAAATGCGAGGAAACAAAACAAATTAGAGCATATACTTTAGCTTTGTTCACTTGAAATCAATAGAAAGGCCATCATACAAACAAAACCACCTTTAGGCCAACCCACCACAAATAAAAAACCAAGCAAAACTATCTAATTTTCTTGACCAATCCACGCGAATTTGTCAATTCATGCAAATTTTGAATAAATCGATTAATTCTTTGAATCATCATCATCATCTAACTACATATGCCGCTCATATAATCCATGATCAAGGTCTAATAAGGTGGGAGACGGGTAGCATACCAGATAAGGATATTGCGCCTACGAAAACAAGTATCCGAAATACGACATAGGCAAGAAAAATAGCAACAGATGACAAAACAAAATTAATTTTTAAAAACTGATGATAAAATGTTTCCCTTTCCCCCAATACATGTCGGGCGGACATCTTCATCATCAACTCATCTTCATCATACCTAGAATTTATTATTTAAATTCAACAAAATTGAGAAAAATATTCACATACAGTACAGAATTATGAATACCTAAAAAAAGAGATTGAAGGAAAGACTAACATGAGGAACGGCTTGTCCACTGCCAGTGCCAACATCCCAAGCAAGATCATGTAGAGAAGTTTTGGAAGCAATGAAATCAAAGAGCTCCTTTGGATAAGTTGGACGAGCAATTGCGTACTGTCTTGCCTGCTTTAAGAACAAATCCGCCATTAGAATTTGATGAATGCAAGAAAAATGGATTTTTAATCGCCCAATTTCTACCCATACGTTCTTTAAATGACAATTGGGACTAAAGGGGGTCATTCGGTCCACGCCGAATTACCGTTTTGGTTCGATTAAAAGGGCCGAATTACCGTTTTGGTTCGATTAAAATCGAATTTTGTATTCTTTGATTTTTACATAATTTTAATTTCATTTTGAAATTAGGTTAAGTCGAATTCAGTTATAAAATTAAATAAATATTGGATTATTAAATTTATTTTGTACATCTCTAATTGCTATAATTTATAATATAATTAAATTTAAAATAAAATAAAATCTCTTGAATTGTCCAACCTTTAATGAGATAAGGTGTCAATTTGTTATAGTAGAAAATTTTCATTCAATGAGTTAATGTCATAATCATAAATAATACAATTATTATGATTTTAAAGGATATTTAAAATATTGACTAATAAATTAGTATATTATAAAAAGTAATTTTCAAACTTTAAATTATCTCAGCTCAAACTTTATAATCAATATCAAGCATTTTATTTTTTTCATTTTTAGTTATTGAATTTTTAAGTTACTAAAAAATATCTTAAATGTAAAAATTAATTTGTATCAAGATTTATGAAAATTGCTTACATACAACTTGTATAATAAAATGAAATAAGAACCATATCGTACAATTTATTTTATAAAGATATAAAGATATACAATTAAAAGAATGCATCACATGGTACTATTCAATTTAGTATTGGTGCATATAAATCCATATTCTGAATACAAAATATTTATTTAGGCCCTATTTATTTTGTTTGATTTTTACCTATTTGTTTAATTTTTTACCTATTAAAATTGAATTTTTCTGATCAAAACTAATTTTTACTGATTAAAATTAATTTTTAATTATTGAAACCAAATTTTATAATATAGCTGATATTTAGTTATTATAAATTATAATTAAGTTGCATTGATTAAAATTAATTTTACTAATTAAAACTAATTTTATTAAGGAAAAATTACCGTGAATAATACAACATTTTGTTAATTTCCCTATAATAATACCAACTATTGATTAACTATGAATAATACCAACTTAAACGGGTGTTTTCCTAGAAATCCGTAACATATTAAAAATCAAACTATAGGTAATTCATAAGACAAAAAAAAAGGTAAATTAGTTAATAAATTAAAGTTGATATTATTTTAGAAAAATACCCCTAAATTGGTATTATTCATGATTAATCAATAGTTGATAATATTGTAAAAAAATTAACAAAATATTGTATTATTCACACATAATTTTTCTTTTTATTAATTAAGGTTTAAGACCCCTTATAAAGAGTCGTAACTTTTTTACGCTTTTACAATTTAAACAATATAAATATAAATAAAATAAAAATCGTTAAAAGAGGTTCAATTAGGGTTTTAGTACAACGCTTTCATTTCTTTTCAAGTCCTCAACTTCCTTTGAGCATCAAAGAGAAAATGACTTTCTGGGGTTTGTATTTTCTGCCTTCTTTTTCCATTTATAATGTAAAGTTCATATCTTAATATGTTTGATTTGTATTTTGGATACATGTTGTAAAATTTTTTTCTGGGTTTTTCGGATTTCAGGGATTGAAGTAAAACCAGGAAAACCTTATACTTTTAATACTGATGATTTGGGTGGTAAACTCATATTAACTCAGGTGGGTTTTCCATTTTTATGCTCATTTTTTGTTTGAATTTGTTATTTTAAATTTCCCAATTTGATGAAGTATGCTTTATGTTTAATTTTTATTGTAAATTGTTAGTAATTTAAAGAAAATGAAACCAAAGATGGGTTTTTAAAGAAGGATTTTTGGTTGTATAATGTCAATCTAAAGATTATTTCTGTAGAAGATTTGTGCCATTGGAACCTGGTGTTGTTTCTATTAAGAAGTGTATGTTTTTGGCATTGTAGTGACCAAAATTATGTGAGAAGATGTAATGTATTCCCTATATCCCGTGAACTTGCTACATTTTCCGCTGTAGTCTTGTTCCACCGAATTTGCTCGGTTTCCTTTTGTAGAAATGCCCCATTTTCTATCATCAATTTATCTCTTCATACCATCCACACATTTCAAATTTTTTGTCTTGTTATAACTAAACCAAAAACTTAATATAGAACAATGCAAATGTAGCAAATTCACGAGGAAAGAGTAGTGTGTGGATTTCGGCAATTCATTGCTTTAATGCTCGAAATTGATGTGGTTTATTACGTATGATCATTTTCTTGAGGATTGACAAATTAAAATTTGGCATATGATAACATATGATGACTATATTCTTAAGTGGTATTGATGTTTCTATGGTTAGGCTACACTAGGAAGCGGCTCAGCGACGAAAAAGAGCATTCTTCAGGTCAAAATAGGACATAAAAGTCCAGTCTACCTCTGCACTTTGTTGCCCGATAAATTGGAGTGTTGCTCACTAAATCTTGAATTTGAGGAGGATGATGCAGTGGTTTTTTCTGTTATTGGTCCGACTAGTATTCATCTTTCTGGCTTTGTTCATGGAGACTATGGAGATGATGATGATGAAGATTCGTATCCTTGAAGGCGATTTGTTGTTGATTTTAATGTTCTTGCTAATAAATTTGACTATTTTTAGTAGGGAATTCATTCGTTATCCTGGTCTTTTTCATCATTCCAATGACTAGTTTACATTTCCTTGATCGAGAATCTTTTAGCGATTCATATGGGGAAGATATTGATGAGAGCGAGTCAGAAAGTAGTGGATTTGAAGCTGATGATGATTTGGATGCTTTTCTTAATGAGGATGAAAGCATGTTCCCGCCTTCATCCGTCCCAAAAAGTGGAGGTATAGCTAGTGCTCTTGTTAACTAGTTGTTCTTTATTGCATGCACAATTACAAGCATATTATTGTTTCTTGTGTTTGTAAGACTTTTAACCAGTTGCCACTCTTTCCTTATGGAAGAAGTTCAATCTCGTCTATTGATAGTTCATGTCAATGCATACACACATCCTTCTTTCATGGTTTGTAAGGTTTTTAATCCGTGTGGTCTATTATGTATTTTGATACAATGTTTTGGGAAAATAAATGGATATATTTGCATAGAACTAGATACATCATGAAATTTGTGATTTGATCAGATTGGTCTTGCATGTGGTTCACTTAAATGAGTGTGCGTTTGATTATAGATTGTGCTTATAAGTTCCTTTTAAATTGTGTGTATATATGTTGCTAATAACTTGTGTTTAATTCGTTCAAGGGCAATTATTTGTGTAGGGCTATCCTAAACTTTTGAACTTGGGTAACTACAAAAACAATAAATGTTTTTGAAACTTAATTTCAAAAATAAACGTCTTCCTGTTGTGGTTGTGGACAATTGTTGAGCATAGCTCAAAAAGTTAGCTCAACACTCGCAGTAACATCAAGCAATTGTTGATCCGAGTCAAAGAAAGTAAGCCGAACAATTTTGAGTCCTTAGTTGCAAGGGCGATTGTTGAGTTGACTTTCTTTGATTCAGCTCAACAATGGCCGCGCTAACAGCAGGCAACTTGTGATCTCAAACAGACATACCTTCTTTTCCAAATCATTTCCCATTTTCCTATAATGCTAAAAAAAGTCAACAGTGCTAGAATCGCTCACTGTTGACTTTTCTGTACTGTTTTGCAATGGCCCTATGTTGGGCGTTTTCTTTTCCAGGTTCAGTTTTGTCCGAAGCTGGGAAGAGCATATTTTTGGAATAAAGTTCCAAAAACACTTGTTTTATTATTTTTATTAACTTGGTTCATGTAGCCACTCCAATCTTTTGGGATTAATGACCTGACATTATTGTTGTATTTTATTAAATTGGGCCCACTTTACAAAAATATGTTAATTTTTGACACAAAAATATGCTAATTTTTGACACAAAAATATGTTAATTTAAACAAATATATTTCCGTATGTGTACTTTTGGCTGCATGGCTTTAAGTGTTTTTTGTAATACAGTAATATATTTTGTTTTCGGTTGAGTTGCAAGTTCAAGAATTTTTCTTTGATGTTTGTAGTTGTTATTGAGGAGATAGTTGATGATGAGAAGGCTACAAGTGAAAATCCCGGAACCAAACAATCAAAGAAGAAAAAACAGTTGGCTGATTCTAACAACGAAAAAAAGGGTGAACAACAAATTGTTGTTAAGGGAACTTCTGGTACCTCAGTGCTGGAGAGTGAAGATGAAGATGGTTTTCCTGTTTCTTTATCTCGTGAAACTGAAACTAATTCTGAAATTCTTGAAGCAAAGACGACAACAGGAACAGCCGAAGGAAAGATAACAAAAAAGAAGAAAATTGAAGTTGAAGAGGCTGAATCTTTAAGGAGTTTGAAAAGGAAGGTTGAATCTATCGACAAAAATGATGAACAGAAAAGGTACAACTATGCAAATCTTAATTATTGTTGCACTTTTGAACAATCAACAATAGTGTTATGCAGAATACATCCATGGAAGTGGTATCATATTGGAAAAATTACCATGAATACTACAACCTTTCGTTAATTTGCCTACAATAATACCAATTTTTGATTAACCATGAATAACACCAACTTAAGGGGTTTTTTCCTAGAATAGTACCAACTTTAGTTTATTAACTGATTTACCTATTTTTTTGTCGTATAAGCTCCTATAATTGGATTTTTAACATGTTAGTGATATGCAAGGGAAATACCCTTAAGTTGGTATTATTCATGGTTAATAAAAATTGGTATTATCGTAGGGAAATAAGCAAAAGGTTATATTATTTCTGGTAATTTTACATATGCGATATAATTGCAACTTTTTACTTGCCTTATATTATTTGTGAAATAGATATTTTTTGATCGCTTACTGTGAGAAGTTTCAGTGGTGCTATTGAAGCTGGTGATGGAGATGCATCTATAAACAAAAGGAAGAAGGATAAGAAGAAAAAGAAGGCCAAGACTGAAAAAAACGAAGAGGTAGCAGATCTAAAGCAAGATGCAAGCAATAAAGATGAAAAGCAGACAATCAAACCCGAGAAGGAAACCAAGAAATCTAATGATAAACATGCCAAAGTTAGGACCTTTCCGAATGGATTGGCCATCGAGGAGTTGAAAATGGGAAAACCTGATGGGAAGAGAGCTTCTCGTGGAAGCAAGGTAACTACAATTTTCTAGATCAGTGCTTCTGTTTACACAAAGCATATAAATGATTGATTTTTTTCAATTCGCCAATTAATTCGTTTTTTCAAGATGCATATTATTAAGCATCAAAAGTAGCTGGAGTGTCGGACTTGTGTGAATAATTCGTTTTCAATTCGTGTTTAATCAAGAGATTAGTTAATTATGTGACGCCGTGTTGTATTGTTACTCTACCTGGAAGTTATACCACCATACTTTACCGGCGCAGGTTAGCACTCTCAAGTATGCATTAAAGATGTCCAATATACGAATCATCTACTTTTTAACCCGGGGACACTTGAAGATCTCTTTGAACATTTTAGAATAAACTTCATCATCATCATCATACCCAATATCCCGCTCAAAGTCAGGGTCTGGGTGAGGGAAGGTGACGAACATTCCATACCCGTATTCCCTTAAAGTGAGAACTAGAGGAAAGTGGTCTATTTTACCCCAAAAGAAAGAGCCCTGCATAAGAAGAAATGAGTGACGACGGACAATGTTATCTAAAGAGTAAAAACTATTGATAAGACCGATAAAAATAAAAATTAGAATAAACTTCTAATATCTTAATTGACGTTGACTTAACCTCTGGCTGTTCGAGTTTTAAACTACTACAATCGTCGTTCTTGTGGGAGATTTTGTTTCGTCTCCTGAAGTTTTTCATTGAAAACGCAGGTTAGTGTTTACTACATCGGGAAGTTGTTGAAGACTGGCAAACATTTTGACTCCAACATCGGCAAAAAGCCGTTTAAATTCCGTCTAGGTGAAACAAACTTCTAGTATCGATAATATTGCTCTGCACTTGTAATTGTCATCTTAATACTGTTTTATTGTCGACCTAATCGTTTTGCTTCCCGTGATAGGTATTGGACAAGTCATCAAGGGTTGGGATGTTGGTGTTGAAGGTAGAATTGAATGTTTCACAAATTCCTTAATTGACTGCATTGTGTTCGTTTTTGGTGATCTAAAGTTGTCATATTGTTGTGTGATATTTGATTACTAGGCATGCGAGTTGGAGATAAACGAAGGCTAACTATTCCACCTTCAATGGGGTAAGTGTTTTAACCCTTCGTCCCATGGAATTTCCTACATATTCCAATTTAAGGTGTCTCATTCAATTTATTACATTTTAAATTTTGGCCATGACCCTACAATATCTCTTTAATTCTCATCCACTTATCTTTTCGTCTTATCCACATTCAAACTATGTACCTGTTGCAAATTTCCATGGAATGTATTAGTACAATTTGAATCAAGTTGGCACACAATCACTCACAAAGATATACTATACTCCCTCCATTCCCCTTAATTTAGTACATTTTCCTTTTTTTTTCATCTCATTTGATTTTGCTACAATTCTTTTTGTCTTTTTTTGAAAATGGTTCAACCACTTTTTTTGATTCTCATTCACACATTTCTTCTGTTATTTTAATAACATTCGAACAATTTAACATTTTTTGTGTTATTCTTCCAACAAATAAAAAGGGTGTCAAACTCGAGAGAACAAAAAAGTATATATTTTGGCACTTCTTCCTTCAAGAAAGTGATTTAGATTTCTTTTTTTTAATCTTTATTGATTAATTTTGCTGTGCTTTCAAAACTTTTAAATTATCAATTCTACCAATGAATTTTATGAATATGAATTCATGTATTAGCTTCTAATCACATTAATTTGCTTTGTTGTGCAGTTATGGGGCTGCTGGTGCTCCGCCTCAGATCCCGTCTAATGCATGGCTACTCTTTGACGTTGAATTGGTGGATGTCGCGTGATATGGATTGCTTCCATGGAAAGTTTCTTTGTGGTAAGACGTTTTCAAGCTGTCTGAGTGTTTATCGAAGTTTTGACACAAGCAAGTCATCCATGGATGCAAAATTTTGTTTCTTTTATCTTAAGAGAGATTTTTTGAGAGGTGTAAAGTTGTGATGTTGATTCAACTGGAACAGCTCGTTTGTTTTACTTGATTTTGATGCATAATGAAATTTAAAACACTTTGAACTGCAAAAGCCGATGATTTGGCTCCCCCCTTTTATGCAAGGAAACTACAGTTGTTGGATTTAGTTAATCAGTCACTACTAGACCCGTGCAACGGTCTGGGCCGCTGGAGGACCCGGATTTCACTTCATTTTGCGGGTTTTTAACAGGCCGGGCTTAAACTATAGTAGGAAGATGAACAACTTAGCGGAATATTGAACAAACTCGTAGTAAAATAAATGCATAGACAGAGAACACTGAAATTTATGAGATTCACCCAACATGACTTCGTCCAAAATGGTTCTTTTAATTATTTTATTTTAATGAAAATTTGGAGCTCAAACTATGAACTCTTGAACAAATTACAATCGACATAGAAAATTGCAAGTTTTGGATATATTTGTCGGGTTTTTGGTGTGTATTGGCATAACTTAGAGCACTACAAATGGATCCACATAGTGATTCGATATTTATCCGATCTTTTAATCAAATTCGACTTGACCCAATTTTAAAATAAATTTTACATTTTAAATTATATAAAAACCAATGTGGACATAAAATCAAATTTTAAACCGACTCAAAACAATGCGAAGACTCGAATGAACACGTCTAGATCCTCCATGTACACGACACCGTCTACACCATGTGAACAAAAGAGCCTAATTGAACCTCATTCAGGGTAGTCTCCAATAGGACCTCAAAAGTACTACTCACGGGGTATATAGAGTTGAAATCATAAGCACACTATTCTCTGATTCAAGCATGAGGCCTAATTATAGAAAAACTGTCGCAATCTCGATAATTTGTACATTATCACGTATAGAACATGACAAAAATGGAATTACAACTGATATTCATCAAGATGTTTAACATCAAGAACTACAATTGGTTTGATTTACTATATCAGTAAATGCATCTGCTCATCGGAAAGAATTATGAAGTGAAGAGTTTACACAAAACTCAGAAGGATGCTTCCGGGGTGCTGGGCTAAGAGCTCGAACAAGCATCAGTGCAGCTCGAGGACAAGTAACATACTGCCTGTTGAAAATCACTTTGCTCGAGAGTCGGGAGCGAAAACCAATCAATTGGATAAATGTAAAGAATATTTGCGATCAAATGCTTTATAAATTAATTCATCTGTAGGAATGCATGTAAAGAATTCAAACAAAATCCAAATAAAGTTATAATGAGAAATAATAGAAAGTATTTAAAGAGTACAATTAAGCTCACCTAATAAACAAGGCCCAAGAGATGAATTCAGTGCATCAGTAAATTTTTGTATCATTAATCTGAATGTTGGGGATGTGTTGATCTTGGGCCAATCCACTCCATCAGGTTTTCGACATCGTTCTTCTAGCTCCGGAAAAAAGTTTATCTCAAGACTCTTCAGAGAGTCGAGTTTCTTCATTTCTTCTGGAAGTGATTTAAGCTCAGGACAGTTATGTATAGACAGGTATTGGAGAGATGATAAGCAATCTATCCATTCAGGTATTGTTTTCACACTGTCCCCAGACTCAATTTGGAGGGTTTGGAGGGACATCAAGCACCGAATCCCCTTGGGTAGACCATTTTTCATTCTCGGCCCGCTTTCGAAATTCAGGATACGGAGACTTTGAGATAAAGATTTCCAAAATATGTCATCATCCTCGTATTCAACGAACATGAATGGCGTTGCTGGCACCGCTATGTCTAGAGACTCTAAGGCAGTGAAATTGTGAAATCCTTTTCTTCCGGAAAGTATCCTTAGCATATTCATATCTTCAATACATAGGCTTTTCAGGGCAGAGGCACATCTGGAAAATTCTTGTGATAAATTGTCAACCCCCTACGTATAATATAGTCTACGCACCCCGGTTTTTATGATGAGTTGAGTAAGACGACTTGTTGGTAGTGATTTGAGAATACCTAAGTCATCTATTGTCAACTCACGTAAAAGGACTTCTTCTTCTTCATCGGTGGCCCTGGGTTTTACTCTTATCTCCAACGTTTCATTGTTTTTACTCAATTCCAACGCTTCAAGGCGTGGACATTGAGGAAACGATGTTAGCTTCATGCAAGAGCTAATCCTCAACTCAGAGAGACAAGGAAATCGCAATCTCTTCTTTGAGCGACAATCATCATCTACCCAAGATGGCTCTCCCTTCCACCACCCCTTCAACTCCGAGAGGCTTCTAATCTCAAGATATCAAGAGACGGGAAAAATATTGGTAATTCTTCTCTTTCGGTGCCATTGCTCGAAATTTCCATGAAATCCAAGTTATTCAACTTTTCAAGATTCAGTCTTTTCAGATGAGGCAACTTACTTAACATGGGCATCTCTTGCAGATGTGTACAATCCTTAAGGCTGATGGAGACAAGACCAGAAAGGGAGATAGCCCAATTATCTATTGCTCTTCCCCACTTTGGAATGGTTGTACCCTTGTAGTTGGATAACTTTAGCTTCTTGAGATTTGAATGTGGCTTTAGGGTTTCCAAAGTGGCTTCTGGGTTTTCACAATCAAAATCAAATTTTAAGTCAACCTCCTCAAGATGTTCTATCCTCCACAAATATCCTCCTTCTATGTCATTCAAGCTTTCCACTTTTCTATAATATTCACCTATCACTATTTTGATGCTACCTTTTATTTTAGTGAGAGGTTTTAGAACTTTCAACTCATCATCACATTCTATCTGAGCTGAATTTCTCCTACCCACCACAAAGTAAGGTAGAAAAGTAAGGCTTGTCAACTTCTCCATACCTAGAGGCATACAAGTCAAGCTTATGCAATCATCCAAATCAAATTGCCTAAGTTTAGACAATTTACTGAAATTTTTCGGCAAACACCTTAAACGATAGCATTTACGTAATATTAACGATTGCAGATTACATAACTCGGAAATCTCATCAGGGACTACCTTCAGATATATGTTTTCAGAAAGTCAAGATGCCTCAAATGCATTAACTTACCTATTGAGATAGGTAAACTCTCCCCATTCAAACCAGACATGTTCAACACTCCTAGGTACCTCCAATTGAGTAATAATACATCCATTAAAGGCCCTTCCTCAATGAACTTACAACATCGACCCAAGTCAAGGTGTCTAAGTTTAATTAGTTTTCCTGATCCCTTTGGAAACTCCCTTAAACTACTACACTCACTTAGAAGTAATGTCTCCAAATTATGTAGTTTTGTAATCTCATTAGAGAGTGCATCTAGTTCATCATTATATGACAGGTCCAAATACCTTAAAAGGAGTAGCTTTCCTATTGACTTGGGCAAACTCTTGAATTTAGAATAAGATAAGCCTAAAACCCTTAGGTATTTCCAGTTCCTTATATCTACATCTTTATGAAACTTTCTGATATATGATCGAATCTTAGGGCTACATCTAAAGCTATCTAGACAAATATCTCTTACATGACGAACTTCATCGGCCTGCAGGTTTGAATTGAGAGAATCAATCATTTCCTTCTTCCTCACATCTTGAGCAAGATGGTGCATAAAGTCATGGATTTTAATAAGGTTGAATGGTGAACCCACATCAATTTCAAAGAAACGTCTGCAACAAAGTCAAAAAATGTCCCTCTGCTGCATCATCAAGACTTTGCCCTTTGTCTGGCACAATATATCCTTGTGCTATCCAAAGGCTAATCAACTTCTCCTTCTCAATTCTAAAATCTTTACGAAACAATGCAGAATAACTAAAACAACTCTTCAATGGGGCTTCTAGATTGTCATAACTAAACCTCAAGATAGAAAGCATTTTATCACCATCTGTTAAAGCAAGTACCAATAATCTTAATGATGACGTTAACTTTAAACATATAATCGAACATGCTTTGTCTTGTACTTTAGAGAGGGTCGATAAAGATGTGTCGAATATAGGTGATTTAAGGTTTGGAACGATTGATAAGAGTTGCTTGATCAAAGCAACGAATAAAGAAGCAGACTGTGAGTGGCTCGACCAACCGCCCGATCGAGTTAAGTGTTGCTCGACCGGTCGAGTGGTGTTGGCTCGGTCGAGCAAGGTGTGAAGAACAAGTCAGTAGCTTCTCTGGAAGCTTGCTCGACCGAGTGAGGTAGTAGCTCGGTCGAGCGGAAGTCCAGCAGACTACATTGGATTCTGTTTTTGGTCAGAATTTGTAGTGACTATGCAATAATGTGGTGCATTACTCTATTGTTTATTGCAATGTTTATTGTCATGGTAAATTAGATTGTTAATTGGGATGTTACATGTGAGTTTATGGTGATTTATGAGGGAATACTAAGAGTGATGAATATCTTGCCTATAAATAGGATTCATCACTCATAGTAACATTCACCACAAAACACACATATTGTTGAGAGGGCTATTGCATTGTTAGAAACTTGAGAGTGTTCTTACTTTGCTTTAGTATTTATGCTCTTGAGAGATTGTTCTCAAGATAAGAGAGGTTTATTATACTTGTAATTGTTGAATTCATTATAATAAACTATATTTGAGAGGGAGGTATTCAAGATACCTCATAAACACTTGTGTTCATCTTTTGCATTATATTTTTCATTTGTTTTTCATTGTTGAACCTCTTTGAGACTTTCGTTTTCACCATCATTTCTACCAAGTCCATGAAATCCACCCTCTTCTATTGTCTGCCATTTATTTATGTTTTGATAAGATAAATAACTTCCTACAACTGATAATGCAAGAGGATTTCCATGAAACTTATTAACAATTTTCTTACCTATTTCAACTAATTCCTGATGGGTTTCATCCCTTTCCTCAAATGCTAACCCTTTAAACAAGTGCCAAGCATTGTCTTCTGATAAATTACCTATCTTATGGGCATGCTTCCATCCTATCATCTTCGCCGGATTCTCCGACCGTGTAGTCACCAAAACTCTACTTCCCCTTGCACAAAACTTCAAGACTTTCTTCAAACTATCCCACTTATTACAATCCTTGTTGTGCGACAGCGGAGGCAAAATCGATGAACAATAATGAAACAACAAGAAATTCAATGCAAACAATATGAAAATAACACAAGAAATTTAACGTGGTTCACTATCAATGTGATAGCTACGTCCACCGGCACCGAGAACAAACAATTTCACTATGATCGCAAAGAATACAAGATGAATTATAATCACGCTCACAAATTACGATGGCTCTGTTGTGATCTCTCTTTCAATTTTTGAATCATACAACCCTAGGCTAACAAGGAGGTGTATTTATAATAAAACGACTTGAAAGACGGTTTTAGGGACTAAGTAATCACAAATAACCGACCACAAATAAAGGTAACCGTCCCAAAAAAGGGTTCCCGTGAAAAGAAACTTCAATTGCGCGACCCGCGTAAAATTACGCGAGCCGCAGAGCGAGATCAGAAGCAACTCCGCGCCCCGCGCAGCCCATTCTGACCAAGCTCCGCGCCCCGCGGAGGTCACTCTGACCCAAAATCATCTTCTTCCATTTTTGCTAGTTTGAGTCATTACTTAGCAACAATCTCCACCTTGACGAAAACTCGTATTCAGCAAACGACCTCATCAACACATAGTGAACATATCTCAAGCCAAAACCCGATGTAAAGCTCATGCATAAACCGTACATCCCGGTAAGTCCTCAACCAAGACTTATCCCGACAAGTCTTCAACCAAGACCTATCACATACTTGTCACCAAGTATAACAACTCATAACGCTCCACCTGCATTACAAGCCCCGGGCAAGCTCCACCTTAAGGCCAACATGCCTACAACAGGAGCTCCCCAACACCGCCCCTGAGGGCCTACTACATCACATAGTAATCAATATTTAGTAAGTCCAAGCAATGTTTAAACTTACTAAATGGAACAGACTTAGTAAAGAAATCAGCTGGGTTGTTAGCGGTCCCGATCTTCTTCACCTTTACCCTCTTGTCAGTACGCAAGAAATGATACCTGACGTCAATGTGCTTGGTCCGATCATGGTGTACTTGGTCTTTAGCTAAGCAAATGGCACTTAGACTATCACAATACACCGTAGCAAAATCCTGTGCGATACCCAGTTCACCTACAAGGCCTTTGAGCCATATAGACTCCTTAGCTGCAGAAGTTAAAGCCATGTACTCAGCTTCAGTAGTAGACAACGTAACCGAAGACTGCAATGTAGACTTCCAACTCACCAAAGAACCACCCAAAGTAAACACATATCCGGTCACAGACCTCCTGGTATCCACATCAGCTGCATAATCAGAATCACTATATCCAGTTACCAAACACTCCTTACCATTTCCATACACAAGACCAATATCAGCTGTTCCTCTTAAGTAGCGAAAAATCCTTTTCACCCCCTGCCAGTGCTCTCTCCCAGGTCGAGCCATGAACCTACTCACAACACTGACAGTGTGCGGAATATCCGGCCTAGTGCAGACCATAGCATACATCAAACAGCCAACAGCGTTGGCATAAGGAACTCTAGACATATACGCCAACTCCTCCTCAGTTTGAGGTGACATAGACAAAGACAATTTGCAGCTCACAGATGTTGGTGTACTTATAGGCTTCGATTTCTCCATCCCAAAACGAGACAAAATCCTTTCGATGTAACTTTTCTGAGTCAAGAAAAGCTTACCTCTAGCCCGATCCCTATAGATCTCCATACCCAAAATCTTCTTAGCTTGACCCAAATCTTTCATGTCAAATTCCGAGTTAAGCAACTCTTTAAGTCTAGCAATGTCCGATTTATAATAACAAATAAATCATGGAACCGTCATCCAGCTTACTATGATACACACAGCAATCATACAAATTCCTATCAAAACCATGCGAGACCATAAAAGAATCAAACCTCTTGTACCACTGCCGAGGGGATTGCTTAAGTCCATACAACGACTTTAGCAATCTGCATGCATAGTGTTCTTTCCCTGGAATCTCGAATCCCTCGGGTTGCTTCATCAAAATCTCCTCCTCCAAATTGCCATGAAGGAAAGCCGTCTTAACATCCAGCTGCTCCAGCTCAAGGTCATAATGTGCTACAATTGACAATAGCACACGAATAGAAGTATGTCGAACCACCGGTGAGAATATCTCCACAAAGTCAACCCCTTCTACCTGACTGAACCCCTTGGCAACTAGCCTAGCCTTAAAACGAACTTTCTCAGATTCAGATGACCCTTCTTTCTTCTTAAAGATCCACTTACACCCTACAAGTTTTCTCCCCTCTGGTACCTTCACAAGCTCCCACACTCTGTACTTGTAAAGAGACTGCATCTCTTCACTCATTGCAGCAAGCCATTGCGCAGACTCACTACAACTAATTGCTTGTTTATACGTGGCAGGTTCATATGACTCTACATCATCAGCTACACTCAATGCATAACCTGTCAAATTCTCAACAAAGCAATTCCTTCCTTCCATCTCTTCAATCAACCTAATAGGCTTCTTGATAACTCGTCTAGGTCTCTCAAGAATGGTGTTAGATTGACTAGATGACCCCTGATTAGACTGCTCCACCTGCTCCCCAGAGTTAGGAGAAGATGGGACAGCCTCAGGTTCAGGAGTACTCGGCACTGGAACCTCAGCATCATCATCAATAAATTGCACTCGAGGTAAATCAGCAATGGATGACTGATGTACCTCAAGCACCCCATCTGTCTGTAGTATGTTCTCCCCTTCCTTTCCCAAATCAGAAGACTCCGAGCTCTTCTTGGAATACATGGTGCTTTCATCAAAAGTGACATCCCTACTAAGAATGACCCGACACTCCGAAGGTGAATATATCCTAAACCCCTTCACACCATCACCGTACCCAACAAAACACCCCATCTTGGCTCGTGGATCCAGCTTACCCTCACTAACATGATAATAAGCAACACAACCAAAGATCTTCAAATTAGAGAAACTAGGCAACTTACCACTCCAGATCTCAAACGGGATTTTGAAGTCAATTCCCGAATGAGGACCCCTATTGATGATATAACAAGCTGTCTTCACAGCTTCACTCCAATACCTCCTCCCAAGCCCTGCATTAGAGAGCATGCATCGAACTCTCTCAAGCAGTGTCTGATTAACCCGTTCTGCAACACCGTTCTGCTGTGGTGTCATCCTGACGGTATGATGTCGACCAATACCCTCATCTGCACAGAACTAATTAAACTCCTCTTTGCAAAAATCTAGCCCATTGTCTGTTCGTAGCTTTTTGATCTTCCTACCCTGTCGATTCTCCACCAAAGCTTTCCATTGCTTAAAAGCTTTGAAGGCCTCATCCTTTGACTTAAGCAACCTAAGCCATGTGTATCGGGATTTGTCATCTACAAATGACACAAAATATTGGAAACCTCCCATACCTTCAACCCTAGATGGACCCCAGCAATCTGAATGGATATAATCGAGCACTTCATCAGTAATGTGAGCACCCTTGCTGAACTTTGACCTGTGTTTCTTCCCAAACACACAATGCTCACAAAATTCAAGGTTGGCAACCTTGATCCCGGATAGTAGACCCCTCTTAGACAATAGCTGCATCCCCTTCTCCCCCATATGACCAAGCCTCATGTGCCTATCTTGTAACTTGTAATCAAAAAAAAAAAAAAAGAAAATGATCCAAGATCGAGTGTTCATGAACCCGTTGCATTAATTCTTGAGAAACTCGGGTTTAATTCTTTTTTTCGCAAACCAGAATTTGTCACATGCTTAGTATGGGATAACAAATAAATGGTACAAAAGAGCAAGGGTGGCATTAATATGCCATGTTGGTCCAGAATATTAATTTTTATTTTTACTTATGAATTTTTGGGCTGAATTTTCTTTATTATAAAGGGGGATGAATTTAGTCTTTATTATAAAGGGGGATGAATTTTGTCTTTATTATAAAGGGGGATGAATTTAGTTTCTAGAAATCAGCAAGTTCATTGTATTTGCTAGAAGAAGTTTTGGTACATGAACTCTAATTAATGCATGCATTTGTTGACCAACAAAGGGAGATGTATTGACCGAAATAGGGGGGATGTATTTGAAAGCTTCTAGAATCTTGTATTCACCCTATATAAAGGCATGTATTGTAATAAAAAAAAAGGCAGATTTTGTTTCATAATATAAACCTTGTGTTTTATGCATTACTTTTTTTCTTTTGTTTGTCCAAAGAAATAGTAATTTCAATTATCACTTTGAGTTTGTCTTGAGTGTTAATTCTTAGGGGAGATTGAGTGTGTCTTGTCTCTAGCCTAAAACCCCAAATCATTGAGTTTGTTCTTGTGATTTGGCTCTTATCAATATTATTCTACTATTCTTTCTTATCTACTTTCTTCTATTCTTTTTAAATCACAACCTTTTAAATCTAAGTGTGTTCTTCGTAATCACACTTACATCACCTCATGTGCCAAATCTTGGTCATCTCCTGGTGAGATACTGATACGCAAACCGCAGAACTAGGCAGTGTGACACCCTCAAAGACATAGAGGGTGTTTCTCTTGATACCCTTCAGTACCAACTCCGAACCTCGATAAATGGACAGCTCTCCATCTGAAAACGCTCCATTGTACCCCAAATCATCCAAGGCACCCAATGAAATCAGATTTTTCCCCAAAGCAGGGACATGCCGCACCCTAGTCAATGTCAACCTTCGCCCATCACTCGTCCTCAATCTCATGGATCCAATACCCGTAACCTTACAAGGTGCATTGTTACCTACAATAACATTACCCCCATTGCAAGGCTCATACGTGTCAAACCAATCTCGACGTGGACTCATATGGAACGAACACCCCGAATCTAGAACCCAATCATCAGAAAGATCCCCAGACTTAGCAGAACTTACTAGTGCCAAATCTTCTTTCGAATTATAGTTCTCCTTCGGTTTTTCCTCGACTACAGCAGCTTGGGACTTGCCCTTCCTCACCGGGCAATTAGCCCTAAAGTGAACCGGTTCTTTACAGTAATAACAGGTTTTCCCCGCAGTCTTACCAGATCCCTCATTTCCGTTTCCAGCACCCGACCCAGTATTGTTGCCCTTGTTAACCCCCTTCTTCTTTTTGGACTTCCCGGACTTAACAAACAACCCACTGCCACTCTCCCCGTTATCACATATAGCCTTTTGACAAAGTTCCCTAGTATGAAGTGCTGCCTTCACTTCTTCTAGGGTCAGGGAGTCTTTACCAACAACAAACGACTCCACAAAATTCTCATAGCTAGACGGTAGAGACACAAGTAAAATCAACGCAGCATCCTCATCATCTACTTTAACATCTAAGTTACGCAAATCCAATAAAATAGAGTTAAGTTTTTCAAGATGTTCCCGTAAGGGAGTACCTGACTACATTCAGAGACTGAACAACCGCTGCTTCAGTAATAATTTGTTGGTCAGCGACTTAGTCATATACAATGACTCCAACTTCATCCAAAGTTCCGCCGCTGTAGCCTGATCAGCGACCTCCGTGATGATGTGATCATCCAAACTTAGCAAAATGGTAGAATGAGCCTTTTCCTCCATTACTGTTAATTGCCTGTCGGTTAATCCATCATCCGACCCCGCAGTGGTACTCCATAAACCCAACGGACGCCAGATTTGCTGCTGTTTCAACAGAGCCTTCATCTTTATTTGCCATAGCCCGAAGCTATTTTTCCCGGTAAATTTCTCAATTCTTATTGTCGAATCTCCGGCCATTGTTTCACTCAAAAAACTCTCCAAGGAATTAAAACCTGAGCTCTGATATCAATTGTTGTGCGACAGCGGAGGCAAAATCGATGAACAATAATGAAACAACAAGAAATTCAATGCAAACAATATGAAAATAACACAAGAAATTTAACGTGGTTCATTATCAATGTGATATTTACGTCCACCGGCACTAAGAACAAACAATTTCACTATGATCGCAAAGAATACAAGATGAATTACAATCACGCTCAAAAATTACGATGGCTCTCTTGTGATCTCTCTTTCAATTTTTGAATCATACAACCCTAGGCTAACAAGGAGGTGTATTTATAATAAAACGACTTGAAAGACGGTTTTAGGGACTAAGTAATCACAAATAACCGACCACAAATAAAGGTAACCGTCCCAAAAAACGGTTCCCGTGAAAAGAAACTTCAATTGCGCGACCCGCGTAAAATTATGCGAGCCGCAGAGCGAGATCAGAAGCAACTCCGCGCCCCGCGGAGGTCACTCTGACCCAAAATCATCTTCTTCCATTTTTGCTAGTTTGAGTCATTACTTAGCAACAATCCTCACTCCAAACATCATCCAAAACCAAGAAATACTTGTTGTCTCTAAAATTCTCTTGAATTGGCGTTGTACAAATTCCAAGGATTTATTAACATCAACACTCTCCTTATTAACTAACTCTATAATCTTACAAAGAATTACTTTCACATCAAATTTCTCCTTATCTAAATCACCAACACAAACCCATAACCTAAAATCCCCAGAAAACCCATTCTTAATCGTCTTTTCATTATCATGTTTAAACTCATTCTTAATCTTTTCATCATCATATACAAATTGGGCAAGAACAGTTTTACCCAACCCACCTTCTCCAAAAATGGTAACGAAATTCACATTTTCACTAACATTTTGATGATCTAATAACATATCTATGATCACCTTCTTATCATTCTCCCTCCCAGTAACTTGCATAGTCTTTAAAATCAAACATGTTTCCTCCCTCCTAAAAAACTCTTGATTAACGTTTTTAAACTCAAAATCTCTATGATAATCAGCAATAGTTTCCAATTTGTTTCTAATGTTCGTAACTTGTTGGGATGAGTTATCCCACATCGATAAATTGAAAATGGTGTGCACGCTTTATAAGCTATTAGAGACCTTCTTCCCATTGCCATATGGTTTTGGGAGTATATATCTCCTTGGCTTATGAAGTGTGTGCACTTGTGTCCTCCCGTTAATATGCTGGTATTCACAATAAGTCCAGCCTAATTTAACATAACTTCACTAGACATCCTATAAGCTTCACCAATTTGATTCTTAGAAGAGAAGAAACTGTTTATCTTATCCATTAGCTTACCAACCTTGCTCAAATCCCCAAGCTGCTTGAGTTCGGCTAGGGTTTGAAACTCATCAAAAACATCATAAACAACATACTTGAGCTTCTCTATATAGTCCTCTTCCTGGCTGTTCAGCTTCCGAATGGCCGCCTCAGGATCAGCATCAACAAGCACGGTTCTGATGAACGACACAGTTTCTTTGAGGTCTTCAAGTTCAGCTTTGTATCCCCACATATCTAATATATGGTTGATGCTTTCTCCTGCAAGTACTTCAATGAGTTTTGTAGCCACTGAAATCCCCAGATCCGCCATTGATTTTCAATATGATGAGAAAACAAGCTAAGGATTACGGTTAAGAGAAAGAATTCAATGGTTCCTGGATAGAATATTATGATCTGATGTAAAATGAGAAGTTGATTTATACTATAATGAACTCGTACCTGCTTCTCTTCAATTAATACTCCCTCCAAAACTTAAATTGTTTTAATTTATTGTTTGATCGTTGTATATTCGTTATTCTCATAAATTTTTTTTTTATATTATAAATTTTGGATAAAATTAATATTACATATTTTCATTTTAATATTTGAATATTATATATAGAATTACTATCTAGTATCATTCTCTAACTTAAAGTATTATTATAGTTCTAATATGCTTTTTCACTGACTTTATATAATTTTTTTTAATATAATTTGTGGTTTCTATATTTTTTCAATTAATTATTTTTCAATACTATTATGTTCAATTCAACTTAATAGTCTTATTTGACTTTTGATATTGTTCATCAATCATTCTTAACTTGTATTTTAATCTTAGTCTATAAATTATAACATAGTTAGTGAAATCTTATTTGATTCAAATCTATTGAAATATTATTAATGCAGCCTTTTATAATTTTAAAATATGTATAATTAGAGATATTAATAAATATTAAAGATAGAATTATTTTATTAGCAAATGTGTCCAGTCGATTGAGAGTATAACGGCGAATAAGAGGAAGTATATATTTTATAGTTTATAATCTCCACTTTTCTTCCGTTTAATTTATTGTTCAATAAAATAGAAATAATATATCTACCATCTAAAATATTCTATTTTTCTTAATTTTGATAAATATTTGTTTGAATGAATTTTTTTAGGAATGGAGGGTATTATAACAGGATTCCAAATCCTAGGGAATCATAAGACGGTGTGTACAGGTTGATTAACAGCTTTGTAAACGTTGAAGGACTGGAGATGATTCACATGTAATGTCGGATTCATATACACGTATAAAGTATATATAGTGATTAGTGTATATAAACATAAACATTATTAAAAACGTGAATAGCAGGTTTTTATAAGAAAATAATAAAATTTTAATTGACGTAACATTATAAAACGTGAGACAGAGAGTCGTTGCACTTCGTGAGGATTTCTATCTCAATTACTTCAATTTGCGTTTATTTATTTTAAAATACTTTGGACTATTTAGATGTAATATTATTAAAGTATATATAACATATCAAGAAACTAATTTAACCAAAAACTTAAGCTAATGGTTGATACCCCATAATATGTTATATTATTCTAACACACGCATCAGTGATCGAGTTCCTTTAAGTTCTAGTATGAATAGATTCGAAAACAACTCTCAGAATCAAATCGTGAAATTAAATTGTTAAATCGCTCGATTCTATAAAATTTGCAAATTGAACTAGTTATAGATGTTTGTATTTAATTTCAAGACATTTTATATTTAAAAAACACTTTAACTCATATATTATCAATAATGTTTGCAATAATTTATAAAATGTGTTCTTGTGAAGTGCATAATATATATATATATATATATATTCAAGGTAGGTACTTAATTATTGCTTAACTGCTACACAATAAACAATATATAGATTTCACAATCTATTGATACGCTCAAGTATAAAAACCATGAAAATGTCTAGGCTTTGAAGCAATAACGGATATATATTACACAAACTTTTCGTAAAAGTAAATAACATAATAAGTCATCAAATCCAAAACTTCCATCATCACTTGGCGATTGTCATTTCCTGTTATAGTTCATGTGGTAGTTGCTTCAATGTTAGCCATTATTACCAGCACTCAAATCACCTCCACAATTACTAGCACCACTTATCATTCAAACTTGTTTTATCTATTACGACTAATGTGTATGAAAAAATAAAATAGAATCTTATTTGAATATTTTAATCCCATACTTCCACTGTGATACTCCAAATTTAGCTTAAAAAAGAATTGATAGACTATTCATATCAACAAGGTGCATCTTCTTTTTATGGGAACCCATTTGCTAGAAACTCCACAATGTCGCGTGCTTGGTGGGGAGTATTCTTGGTGGAGCCAGTCTACAATCTTCATTGATAGTCACCGGCGACCCGAAGAGCCGCGGTGTTACATAATTTTAAGTTTTTATATTTTTTATATTTGCATATTAGAAATATAAAGCATTAAAATAATATATTAAATTATATAAAAAGTCAAATATAACAATTATAATTATAATAAAGTTGAAGAAGTATCATAAAACCTTCATATTTGAGGGAGGGAAAGTTTCAATATGGTAGAGATAAGTTTCAATAAAAAGTGGGCCTGGCCGCCTGCTATCTAATTTTGGGCGTGGGCTTGATGTATTGGTCTATTTGGATCGGCTCAAACTTGTTGGTTGGGCTTAGGTGGTCACCTCTATTCAAATAGCAATACAGCCTGTTTTATATGAGACCGTCTTTTTATGAAACGAGTCCATATAAGTAAGCCCATTTTTTTAAGTGATCACTTTGAAATTGTAAGTGATCACTAAGGTTATAAGTGATAACTTTAAGGTAAATTTGAAAAAAATAAGACAATTGAACAACTTTTTTCCCAAAATAAGTTCCGTGAAAACTTAATTCCCAAAATAAGCGTCCGTACATCCAAACCTAGGTTTGATATAAGTCGCTGTTACTAACAGCGACTTAATGTATTTTAAGTTTTCAGTTCTCAGTTACTTCCTCATTCCAACCTACGAGATTAAGAAGTTATCAGTTAACCTTAAAGTCGCTGTTACTAACAGCGACTTTGGGGTTTTAATTTTTTTTTTTTCTCATTCGCTGTTACTAACAGCGACTTTGGGGTATTAATTTTTTTTTTTTTCCTCTTTCGCTGTTACTAACAGCGACTTATCCAAACCTCTGGTTTGGATGTACGGACGCTTATTTTGGGAAATAAGTTTTCACGGAGCTTATTTTGGGAAATAAGTTGTTTATTTGTCTTATTTTTTTCAAATTTTCTAACTTTAAGACTATTAAAAGTCACCACTTTAAAAATAAATGTAATTGAGCCAACCTAATTAAAATGGTCTCACCGTGAGACCGTCTCATATGAGAATTTGTGATAGCAAAAATTGAATAAGATACATAAATTTTTGTGAGAGATGGTCTACTTAAAAAACCATCTCTGATTTGGTCGGCCCATAAAGAAAAATATAAAGTAAGAGTAAGCAATAAACTTTAATGGATTGGGTTTGAGAAACGGTTTCTCATGAGACTGGCTGAATAAAATATGCTTTTTTAAAAAAATTCTCAAAATAAACTGTGAATAAATATTAATTTTCAATATAAGCATCTTTGTGTTCGAGTTTAAGATTAGGGCTTGTTCGTTGATAGTAATAGCAAATAAGAGAAGAACATGTTAAAAGTCAATAAAATATTTACCACTAATTTGTCCGCTATTACTAACAACGAATAAAAGAAAGACAATTTCATAACTTTTAAAAGAGAAAAAAATCATCAAATATTAGTTCGTTGTTGATAACAACGAACAAACAACAATGTCGTGTTTGTTGTTCTTTTTGTCATTTCAAAAATTATGGCATTGTCTTTCTTTTATTTGTTGGCTTATTTTGAGATTTTTATAAAAAAATTTCATTTAATTCGAACCTGTGACCTCTTGTCATACTGGCTTTTGATATTGTGTTAAAGAACCAATTCAACCAAAAGCTTAAACTGATAGTTGAGGCGATGATATGTTATATAGTCTAGCAGAAATAAAGTGACTTTTGAGATCGAACAAAAACCTTTTTGCTAGATATGTGTGTTTAGGGTATTCTAAAAACATCTAGTTTCAAAGTGCTGATTTTCTCCTATATTGACGGTGTGATTTTGCACAAGGAATGAATGCCTAATAATAAGTATGTAAAGACAAGGGTTTTGCTCCTTGTTCAAGATGATGCTGGTTTAAATGTTAGTTTAAATGGACGAGAGATCCTAACATGATGCTCAATGACTCTTTGGACTAGAGAAAATCAAGCCAAGTTGATGGCTATTTTGGAGAGAAATTAATCTCCGTTATTTCTAGATATTTTTGAGGAAATAAATGTTACGATCTTCCTTTTTAAAGTCTTTGGACAATATTTGTGAAGAACCCTAAAAAAAAATAAGAGAAATACTTATCATATAACGCAGACTTCCTTGAAGGCTTTGACCTCTTTAAGGTCAAGTTGCCTACTCGTACAAGGCAATTGCTTGCTTGGTCAATAGGCATGAGCCCAAGTCCATATATATGTTTTATTTAGGGATCGGACCAAACCGATTTACTTTCATTTCTTGTTCACTAACTTAAGTACTTTATCAGTAAATTGCAACTAATCTTTAAATTTTTAAGAGTAATCTATATCTATTACTAAAATAAAATATTGCTGATGTCATTACTTTTTAAAATTACTTACGTGTCACTTTCTCAATAAAAATTTTTCCTCTAAAACTCAATAATGATGTCATTGTTATTATGATTAATGTTTATGTCTTTGACTTTTCAACTTTCTAATTATAACTATAATATTATTCATATTGATGGATTTTTTACTTTTTAGGTCACATCGTTTAATGTATTAGAACAACACACTTTTTTTTTCAATTATTTATAAAATCTTTATAATGTTATTTATTAAATAAGTATATGATATTTTGAGATGGTTAAAACATATAACCGTAAATTTTAAATTTTTTGTTTATACAAATATGTCAAAAAAATTTAACAAAGCCATACATCACACAGGCAGTATTTAGTTATATATATATATATATATATATATATATATATATATATATATATATATATATATATATATATATATATATATATATATATATATATATATATAACCCCATTTAATAACATCAATAAAACAATAAAATAACTAAGTAAGAAAATATATGAATACTACAAATACTTTAATATTCTTACATAGCCCCCTAGAAATTTATTACTGTTTGTTTTTCCAAAATAATTAAAATAGGCATAGCTATCTATTTTTATGTACTCCACTCCTCTTATTTGTAGGTAGTATTAGGTATTCCTAAGACCATGAATGAGACAGCAGTAACAAAGAAATACCGGGAGAACATAAGTGCTGTTACTGAACTGTTGTTAATTAATTATACAAACAACCAACATCGTCATTCTTAATTATTTGTTTATGTCTTTCACAACATTGAAAAGATATACAATCAACCCGGTGTAGCCTTTGTTTGCCTATTGTCTATTCAAACAATTGCCTACTAAACAAGCAAATACTCTCTCAACCATTACCATCTTACCCCCAAGTAAATCCCGCTTATAAAGTTAAGGTCCGAAAGTACCAAACACACAAATACGCCAATCTTCCTATTCCTTTCAATTTGCATTAATTTTTATTTTAGTTTATTTTATAGATTTTGCACTGCTTTTTTTGACAATGGTATCATTTTTTCTGTTAATCTCATCCATAAGCTTATTCTATCTCAATCCTTCTATAATTAGTGATTTTATATGTATTAAATTCCCATTCGGCGCAAGCTAAGGTAGTTGGAAAGGTAAATGTCGATTGTCTAAGTAGCTGATAGCGAATATCGGTAGCAGTTGAATTATTGTAGTTGTTTGATATTTAACTGCCTAATTAGATATGTAAATTTATTTTTTTTGGTAAAAGTAATTGTTATGATAACAACTACTTAAACTACTAAGTCAAACTCGTACTTAATTTGTCTCTAATAAAAATTTAAGAAAAATATTTTTTATTTAGAGAATTCATCCTAAATTGAACAATTTATCCCATCAATGATTCTTGTCTCAAATTGCAATCAAGGTTATCTTTAAAAAATTCTTCAATTGGATTATTGATAACTTCCAATTATTTTGATTCAAGATTAATTTTCTCTTTTGAAAGATTCTAATGTTAGATTGCAAACCAATAAAACATCATTCTTCCTTTAATTAATTTCCAAAAGGCTAGTACAATCATTATGGTACCTTGTACATTTTTTGGCTTGTGCAATTATTGAGTTATGATATTTGTATCTAAAGGCTATGCATAAAATAAATATTAATTATGTGTTAAGTGATATAATTTAACAATTAATATAGAAATTATATATAAGTTAGAGCAGTGGTTGAAAGTTTCTCTTTTACATTTAGTAGGAGCTCGATTATCACTAACAAAAAAAATCAATTTCTCCTCCCTTTTTATAGTAAATTCTCCATCATCAGCATCATTATATTCGGTATATATTGCTTTTAAAAGCTATGATTATGATCTGAGGAGGCTAGGGTCAAAAGACAACATACCATATCATCATGATCAAAAGAAATAAGATAGTTGCAACTTGCAACCAATAAGACTCTCAATTTGAAAAAGACATAAAGGTGAAAAACAAAAGCTTAGAAGTTAAGATTTAAAAAAATACAAGACAATATTAGTATTAAGACTAATAATAAATCAATAATGTAGAAGTATATTACAACTAATAACTTATTATGAAAATTATCCCTACTATAACACGCGTGCTCATACATAGATTAAATAGCCCACTTAATGCAAATTATCAGCATATAAACTTTTTGTTTTAAAGTCGTCTCACCGAGAGACTGTCTCTTAGGGATGGCAATGGGTCGGACTCGGCTCGGATTATACATACTCCAACTTTGCCCCGGATTTTAGTCGAACTTTTTTTTTCAGTCCACCTCCACTCGGAGTCGGATTATGCATACTCCAAGTTTGCCCCAACTCGAACTCTCGGACCTCTAACAGAGTCGGATACGGAGTCGGATTATTATCAAAATTTATCGTTGTGATATTGTACTAATGATTTAAAGCATACGAAGTTAACAAAATATATTTTTCAAATACAATTTAACAAAAAAATATGTACTTTGAATTCAAGTTTAACATGAGAAATATTCCTAATACTACAATTTAAGAAAATTTTCTCGCATTTTGATTTGGCGTATTTTATTTCTCTTGATCTGATTTGTCGTATTTTGATTGATTGATCTTAATAAAGATACCAAGTAGTTTTTCAAAATCGAAAATTACAATTAGTATGAGAGAGAACTTGAATTAGTCACGTCTAGAGTTTTAAAGGAAACAAAATGTTAAGGTTAAAAGTCAAATTCAAAGTCGGATTTCCTTCAGGGTCGGAGTCGGGTCGGAGTGTCGGATTTTTAATAAGGTCCAACTCCAGTCCGTCTCTAACTCGGATTCGGATCGTGAAGTCGGAGTTGGAGTCGGATAACCTTTTCCTCGGACTCGAATCGGATTATTTTTCTCAGATCGAATCGGACTAGAGTCGGATTCGGACTGAATTGTCATCCCTACTGTCTCTCCCAATAATAACTCTCACTATAAATTCATCACTTTTTTCATATTATTATACTTTCCTTATAACACCATTTTGTAATTTATATAGACATTGGGCCTATGAATTGTTGCACATGAATGAATTGTCCATATACTTGTATGTTCCTGTAGCATTGATTTAATGATATGTCTTGTACCCTACAATAAACAAATTTCATAATAATTAAATATTTGTCGATCAATTTGCCATTTGATTCTTATTTATGCTACCCAATATAAGACATTACAGCTCATTATTTATTATTTTTTGTTCAATGTCAGATCATTTTAATTATACTAATAGTATTAGAAGCTTCCAAGAAGCTAAATATCTTCAAACCAATAATTAATGACTAGATTATGCATCAAATTAAAACTCTTTAAAATGTACGTACTTAACCTCAACCATTATTAAAGAATTTAGTTTTAAAGA
Organism: Amaranthus tricolor; assembly: GCF_026212465.1. Classification (NCBI taxonomy): domain Eukaryota; kingdom Viridiplantae; phylum Streptophyta; class Magnoliopsida; order Caryophyllales; family Amaranthaceae; genus Amaranthus; species Amaranthus tricolor. The sequence goes on along the minus strand of NC_080048.1, from coordinate 1,144,217 downwards.
TAATGAAAAATGATAATATATATAGATAGATGATCTTTACTCGATAGCTATTTAGTTAGACTAATGACAATGTGACATGAAGAACCATACTTCAACCTCAAAGTCGTAGGTTCAAGCATCGTTAACATCATCATCATCGCATTCAGTGTATCGCATCTATAGAAACTATGATTAAGATCTGAAAAAGGAAGAAAAACGACAACGTATACTCATAAAAGAAGATGCGACCAAAAAGACCTTCAACTCGAGAAAAATCCTAGATGTTCAAGCATTGTTACCAATACTAGATAAATGTCCATATACCTTCGAGTTGAATGAATATAAGGAAGTTAAAAGTCAAAATAATAATTATTCTCTTCATTCTTTTTATTATTCTCCATTTGGAAAGTTCATAATATCCTTCTCATTATTTAGAAGCATTCTACTTTAGTAACCAGTAACCATTATAATTCAAAGAAGTTATTTCACATACACTCTAATTTATAAATTAACTTAGTTGCTTTATAATTAATTTTCAATATAATTTACTTTTATTTTATGTAATGAAGTTTATATACAATATACCCGATAAAATTTAATAAACTTCGTACATTTACACTAATCTATAGATTTTTATATTTTATATTATTATAATCATCTTTAATAGTATTAAATATGTAATTATTATTTGTCTTGGCCGGATTCATCCCAAATTTAAAATTAAATGGAAACAAAGGAGCATTGATTAGCTGAATATTTATAATAAAGATTAATAATAAGTGATTCGTAATGTTGTTTTAAATTTCTATATTTTAGATTAAAATTAATAAAATAATATATAATTAATTTATCTAATTCTAAAGGCATAGATTAGACAGACCGATTAATATTATATCAGTTTGTTGGATTAAAGTAGCTATTTTATGAGCTTTTCGTTTTTAGCTTTGGAAATATCATAGCTGATAAATTCTAGTCGTGAAACTAGTTGCACGAAATATTAAACAAATTTGTAACAATTATTAGCAACATACATTTATTATTATCCTGTCCTTTTAATATATAGTTGCAATTTTTCTCTTTATGTATATGATTTTTTATTAAAAATTATAACAAATTATAAACAAAACATAGTGTATAAGTAATATGCAAAAATTAGCTAAAAGTTTCTTAAAAGCTTAAACACATCGTGAAATTGAGATTACAAACTTCTTTATTTACTATTTACTATTTACATATGGAAAATTATGAGCTCTTTACCTCCATGAGTTTGAAATCAATGATAATATTCTTCTTAAAATTAGTCAAATTTGCTTTTTTAGCTCGTTCAATAAAATTTACCACATTTTTTTTTTTAGCCATTACTCACACTTTTTCTTTAATTTTCATTCATACAATTAATTTATATTTTCATCTCAATATACTTTATCTCACTTTCTCATAAAACATGTTTTTTTACTATCTTTTAGTTAGTTTTTTTTACTTTTATTTTATTTGCACTTAAAACTGTTATTTTGAGACACGCAAAAAATTCCCGCGTAAAAGTGCACTCGTTAAAATGGGTTAAGGACCCATCAACCATTTTGGTGCATTGCACTAACAATTGCACATGGTCAAAGTCCCATAAACATGTACTCCGTTCCTACGTTTAATACAAATTATACAATTGGATTTTTCTTGAAAATGATCTTACAAGAAAAAGTGCCATCTTCTTATCCTAAACTTAAATTCATGTAATACATTCTTTTAATTTGAAGACATTAGATATACTGAATCATGTTTTATCTTCAGATAAAATTTTGGGTTTAATTCTCATCTAGTCCTCTCTTTCCCTTATCATAATATCTAACTAAAGATTTTAAAAGAGATAAACTGACTTAAGCTAATGACATCTAATTAATAATGTGTAATTATTCATAATTCATAATACACTTTACAAGTGACTTAAGCTTTTTAGTATATATTTTCTTGAAATACAAAGATAAATTATTAAATAAATAAAATTTACATAGAGATAAATGGACTTAAGCTCATTAAAAGTGTTTTTATGAAACTAAAATAGGTTTTGGTATTTATTATGCTTGTTGCTGAAGGCATTTTCTTTTGAATGCAATAGCATAAGTTGCATGAATTGTAACTAAAGACCTATTCTAGTAGTGCAAATATTAACTAGTATATACTACATAGAATCAAGATGTATATTGTATGGTAGTATGCATAAGTGATCAAAAAGCTTAAAATTTATTAAAAACCGAGTGTGATTTCAGGTCAACTAACGAATTTTGAACGATCTATAAATTATAAAAAATTATAATTACAAGCTTACAAATTAAAGCATGACAAACTGATTAATTTGTAAGCTTATATGAATTGATCAACATCAATATTTTTTCAATATAAGTTTATGAACTAGAGGTACTTAAATTTGTTCTCAAATTTTATATAAATTACTTTGAATGGATTTAATGATCAAGTTCCAATTAAGCTATTTCTCTGTTCGTCTAATAAGCATATGATTTTGGGATGATATCTCCTTGGTTTATAGAGAATATACGTCTCGTATTTTCACGATAATATGTTGGTATTGACAAAAAATTTCAGCCCGAGTTAACAACAGTGATGCATATATATATATACTCCCTCCGTCCCATTGAATTTGTCTCATTTTTCATTTTAGTCCGTCCCACTTAATTTGCATCATTTCTATTTTTGGATAATGGTCCATCACTTCTTTTTAATCTCATTCATACATTTCACCACTCTTTTAATTTCATCACATAATTCATATTCTCTCTTCAGTATCCATCTTTCTCTTTGATGCAAATCAAAAAGGACGAAAGAAGTACATGCATATGTATATAAACAATTTTTACGTGTAAGTGCACTACTTGATCAAATGGCTCATAGTGATGGACCCATGAAAAAGTGTAATGCATTACTCTAATAAATACACATGATTTATGCTGAAAAAAGTATGTTATTATGAAACTTTTTAACAGAATTTCCTTAAAAAGTCGCAATCCTTAATACTTCATTGGCATACTTTAATTTCAGTTAGCTTATCTTACATAACCAATCAAAATAGTAATTGAATTAAAAATTCTCAAGTACACAATAGTACAAAATTTTACAAAAAATTTCCTATATAAACAATTAAAAAAGTGTAAGTTCAAAAATCTAAATTATTATTATTGCTCAAAAATATTAATGATATAGTTTGCCTTTAAAAAGCAATAATTATAAGTACTACATTTTTGTAGTTTTGGAAAATTGACAATCTTTTGATAGTACATTTTATATATATATATATATATATATATATATATATATATATATATATATATATATATATATATATATATATATATATATATATATATATATAATTTTGATAAATTTATATAAATAAAGATTGAGGTTTTCAAACATTAACATGTTGAGATTAGTTTAAACATACCAACACTACATGATTATTTATACCCCAAATTAACTGATAACTGTAAATAAAATTTCCTCGAAAAATGATATTCATAGTAGTTGAGCCAAACGTCGAAGATTAATCCACGTTATCATGATATTGTTCATTTTGAAATTAACTCGCACATATTTAATTTTGACATCTTTCCAAGTGGTGTTAAATTATGGAGTTAGATCATTTATATAGTTGTTAACTATACTTAAGATGTAAACTTAACAATAGTAGATTAGTTGCAATTCGAATGTTAACATCAATTATATATATATATATATATATATATATATATATATATATATATATATATATATATATATATATATATATATATATATATATATATTAAAAAATTCAATATTAATATAATTTTTTATTCTAATCTAGAATGTGATGATGTCACTCATAGATACATACAAAGTATACATATTATTGCTACTTTTCTACATTTTCACCTTTCAAATACTTAATTCACTTCTAAAGTGATCAACATAATTAAAGAAGCTTATAATTTAAGTTTAACTATTAACAAATGATAGTAGGTACTAGCTAGTATAGGACAAATGGCACATAAATATAGTACATATAATCCCTAAATTTCCAAAATTTAATTGTTTGGTAGGATTTCCTCAAAAGTACATGAGATTATATGAATCTGAGTTAGGCTACAAAATCCAAATATTCCCACTTAATTCACAAATCACACAACCCCTTTAATTATTTTCCTTTTAAAATTTTATAAATAAATAAATAAATAAATAAATAAATATATAAAAGTACCATTAATAAAAAAAAATAAAGGATACCCTCATCTTCTGAGACAGCCCAGCTGTACTGACCTAGCTTTGTCCCATAAACCATCCATTGAATCTTTCTATATATATACTTACAAGATGCCCATTCATTCAACCATCACTACATTCTTCACATCTAATACTAAAATCTCTTTTTCTCTCTATATACTTTCATTAGCAAAACAACTCCAAATTTAAAATAAAATGGCTTTTTGGTCACCTGAAAATGCTACCAAGGCATACATCCGAACTCTCAAAATGGTAAGTCTTTCGTAACTGATTTATTGATTCATATAATAAGCTATCTTCTAAAGAAAATTAAAGCTAACTACCTCTTTGTACCTTTAAAAATTAAGGCTCACGAATATGTTATATACTTTAACATGCCCCTGACACAAGATCTTTTAATTTTGGGCTAGAAATATGAATGCAGCATAAGCCCTCCTCATACTAAATGCTTAATATTTCCACAGTGGTTGAGATTCGAATTAACTCAAAAACTCTTATCACGCTAACTCTGATATCATATTAAGAAACCAACTTAACAAAAAATTTAACCTGATGATTGAGACTCTAAAATATGTTATATACTCTAACAACATATACAGATTAGAATCACTCCTTTTTTCCCTTTTATTCTTTTAATAATATACAACTTTCAATAACTAATGTAAGTGATTTTTGTTGTAACAGGAAAGAAAAGAAAACGAGCCAAACGCAGCAGAATTCATATCAGCACTAGCAGCAGGAAACAATGCACAAATAATGGTGACAGCAAGTGCACAAAAAATAGTTACACCCAATTTACTAGCCTTAGTTTCTGCAGCACAACAAACAGGAGGTCAAGTAATTTGCATTGTCCAAGACAAAAATGAGCTAAAATCAACCAAACAAGCCCTTAAATCCAATGCAAAATTCATAAAATTTATTATTGGTAATGTTAAAGATCTACTTCTGAATGAGTACTCATACGCCGATTTTTTCCTGATAGATTGTAACCTTGACAATTATGAGGAAATCATGCATGGAATTAATGCAATAAAAAGGGAAAAGAATGGTGTGATTTTAGGGTTTAATGCATTTTGTAAAGGATCTTCATGGCAATGGAGTGGTTTAAGGACACATTTATTGCCTATTGGTGAAGGTTTATTAATTACAAGAATGGGTGGAAAAAATAATAATTATAATGGTGAGAAAATTGTAAGGAAAAGTAATTGGATTGTTAAGGTTGATAAGTGTACCGGAGAAGAACATGTTTTTAGGGTTAGATCACCCAGAAGGAAATTTGAGATTGCTGCAGTTTTATAGGTACATTTTTATTTAATACTATTATTTTTAGGGTGAAATGTAATTTCATTTGGTTTTTTTTTTATCAAATGACTAAATTATATTTTGATTTTGTAAGTGTAAATATATTAGTAAATATTTTTGATATATATATGTATTCAATATCATGTAGCATTATGCAATTGCTATTAATAATTCTAATATATATTAAAGATTATTTAGGTTGTGTATGTTTATTTTCACTAAACTTTTGATGAAAAAAAAAGAGTGGAATAGCTTAAAAAATGCTAATATTGAAGATTTATGAAGAACAACAAAAAATAAATTTGAAAGAACAATTTTTTTTTCTTATAGTTAATTAAATATTTTATGGCTTGTAAACTAGTAATACCCGGCCAATTCCTTTGATGTTAAGAGTCCCATTCTCTCATTACATACCAATCGTTAATTTTCAATCTTCACAAATTACAAATCGGATAAGGTAAATTATATTCTATTTTGGTTAATTTTAATCATTTTAACCAAATTACAAATTTAAAAATCAAATTATTTATGTAACACTATTACATACTAATAATAAACATTAAAAATTATGTAGTGTTTTCAATTTTAAAAAAAATGAGACAACTAATTAATTATCCTCACATCAAAATTTTGATCTCGAAATGAAAAAGAAAAATGCGTAAATAACGACAGCTATAGACATTTGTAAAATAGATTTTCAAAGAAGTCAAACTAATTTTAATTAAACTCATCGGTGTAGTTGATTTTGAACATTTTTTTATATGTTTGTCAAAGACTAATTCAAAATGTAACTAAAAGGTTAAGATGATGGTTGATTTAAGGCTTCAAAATTTATTATATACTTTAACATGTCTTTCATACGAGAGTTTTTTAGGCTAAAAGTGCGGATGCAGATTGCAGCACATACTATTTTCATACCTAGCATTGAACATTCCACTTAAAATGAGGGGTAATTGAGATTTGAAACCATGACCTCTTGTCACGTTGAAATCTGATATCATATCAAAAAATCAACTGAAACCATAAACTTAAATCGATAATGAGAATCATCTTAATATATATTATATACTCTAACAATATAATCAAAAATTATATTCATTAGCATATATAATTACCTTTACATGTTGATCAAACCAATTTACCAAAAGAGTACATAGTTTAGTACGTATATATCACAAAATTCACAAGTCGAAAGATGTACACCATACACAAAGTAACATGTAAAGAGTATATACACTCTACAATGCCAACTTGTACTAGACAATATACATGTTGTTGTCACTGATGGATGCTCTGACATATAACAGTAGTATTATACAGAGATCTGATTAATTATATAAATAAATTTTCAACTCTAAATATACAACACTTTGTATTAAATTCAGTTCATCATAATAATCTTCATTTATTCTAATAAGTCCTTAATACCTAATTAAACACCCTAAAGGCCAAAAATACATTCTGGTTTCATGTGAATAATCACTGATTAACATCAGAAACAACTTGCCTTGCATCATATTCCCATCTTAGCTTATAAATAATTGTACTTAATATGATCATGAGTTGGCCATCGATCGACCAGCCGATCACCACAAATTCGTCGCTTATAGTGACCATTCCACGACTACTCGTCGTAGTCGGCGGATATATTAATGTCATGGGCTGACTAAATTAAAGGTGCCCTTTAGTGCCCGCATGTATTACAAACATTGGTTTCAAAAAACGTTCTAATTTTCGATATGTGTATTTTATGATCATAAATTCGTATGTTATGTATTTTTTGTATTAAAATTTTCTCTATCTATTATTCACGCGTGCTTTTACCAACTTTTATTTTATCGTTTTAACAACAAAATTTTCCGGTCCAATGGCATAACGTAGCTACAAAATATTTTTACCGACGAGTGGTACAATGACGAACGAACCAAATTTTGTCCGTAGTTCCTCGAAATTTCAAATAGCGATTATTAGGTGAACATTTCAGCCCTGACAATCTATCCGTGTTAGAGTATATTATAACATACCATGAGTCCTCAACCACAAGCTTAAGCTTTTAGTTGAGTTGGTTACTTGATATGACATCTTATCAAGCAGGACTCTGATACCAAATTAAGAAATTCACTCAATTAAAATTTTAAACTTTTAGTTGAGGTTCATAATGTGTTATACTTTTTCTAATTTTTATTAATTACAACAGATAGTGACATTTTATGAGAGAAATATCATTATTTATAGCAATTAATAAAAACCAAAGGAAGTATATTCCAACAATTCGTTATTTGTAGTGTGCCTACATGATACTTCCTTGTTAGCTTATATAATTGTATACCATATGATCATGAGCTGGCCCAACTGCAACAACTTAAATACAGTAAATAAGATTTATTTAAACCCAATTTTAAAACAAAATAAAATTAATTGAGTAGATGTAGGAGAATCTAAAATACAGGAAGATGCACGAGTGCACGTAAGGACCACATTATTGTTGTTCAATGAATAGGTAAGGTATGCATGCTATGGTCCCTTGTAAGGCTTATCTGTAAATTCTATTGGCAAAAATATATCTTTGATTTATCCCCAATTAGACAGTATTAAATTCGATGCATCTTGTTGAGGAGCACTAGGAATTTTTTTTATAGAATGAAGAATCTCAAGAAATTTTAATTGCAAACCCAACGAAAATATTTAGTTCGTGCTGTCTCAATCAAAAACTTTAACTGATAGTTGATGCTTTAAGATATACATAATGTTGAATATTCTACTTATTAAGGGGTTAGACCTTTTGTTGAGACTCCATGATCTGTTATTAAGTATACTCTAATATGTTGCTAATAATATTTGCTACCTAACGTTAATCATAATTAATGTCTTCTTTATCACAAGGAAAAATTGTGTAATATATATCCAATTCTTCTGAATCGTGGAACAAGTCCATTAATGATATTCAAGTAATGAAATGAATCATATAGTTAACGACATTGATAATAAAATCTTAATTCTGATATATGATCTTATGTTCTACCATTCGTAAATAGACGAGAGTTTCGTTTTAAGTAGGATCGTAATATTTATAGGATCTAACGATTCTGGATTAAAACACATTTTTACTATATATCCAACAAAATTAGTATCAATTATAATTAATTTTTTTTATTCACCAATTTTCACAAATTTCTTTTACATAATGCATATGTTTGAAACGTTCATAATTTAATTTGGCAAAAATTAAGTACATCATTATTGATATGAAATTTAAACTAATTATTAAACGTTTCTCCTTTAATTCCCTCAAAATAAACTTAAAAAAAACTTTCAAGTCACAATTCCAATCTTAGAGATTAAATATTTTAACAAAAAGTTTATTTGTATTATACGATTTTACAATTTGATTCTAATCCAACCATAACCTTCTTGATTAACAAGTTTATATAAAATTGTATACAACAACAGTGTCAGAACCTTAATCTTAGAAGATTGGGGTCAAGGCGCTAAAATAAAATGCAACGCGACGCTAAATAGGAGACACCCTATGAGAATTGATTTTCGGTTATGATGATCATGTGACTAAGTTTTACTAAGCTGGTTGTCATCACTGCGTACCGTTCACCCTCCTCTTTTATTCAAGTTTAGAATGGACAATAAGCGAAAAGCAAGCACAGCGGAGTTTTATATAAAATTATACATAAGGAGATAAAGACCACGGAACCAATGATTTAGTAAGCTGTTTAGGAGAAAAGGGGGCAGTGCTAGCAGGAACAGATCTGTGTGTTGAGTTAGGGAGACCATATTCTGCCAATAGAAGTCTTTTCTTTTGTAAATTGTTAATGGATAAAATAATTATCTACGGGAAGCTGGTTGGAAGCTAGGAGTGTCCAAAAAAATGGAGGGTTTATGGATATTTTATATGTTTTTGCAAGATTGCAGGAATGGCAGCATTGTTTCTGGTGATAACTTGTGTCAGAAATCTTCAAGAGGTGTTATTAGGATAAGGGGGAGGAAACTAGAAGGTACATTGTAACTTGGATCATAGTAAACATGGCAAACAACAAGTTAAAGTATGGGAAGAATTAATGGGTACATCAAAATTTTCTTGTACAATAGTGATCTTATTCATGCCAGGCGATACTTGAGATTAGGAGCTCTCTTCAATCGCGACTGTTAAAGCCGTGATAATTTGTCATATGATCATTCTATGGGTATACTCATGGGGATATACCCATAGGCACCCGTGGGCTCGGGCCCTCATACCCACAAATAATAAGCATTGACTTGCATACATGCTGGATGAGGTTTTCTATTTTCTAAAACCATATGATATTAGGAAGCTTACCCATAATACATTAATATTTTAGTATAGCTAGGGAGGATCAAACATTTATCTTTATATACGTACAACTTGATTGATGTATATTATTTTAATCAAATAATCAAAGTCACAGTCTAGATAGATCCGAGCGTTTAGTGCGTTATCATGATGAAGTAAGGTTGTTATTGAGTGATTTTTTTAAAACCAACTTTTTTCATTATTGTAACAAAAGCCCAATCACAATTAAGTTTAAAATAATAATTAAGATTTGAAAATTCATTCTAGAAAATATATAGCATAAAAGAGGAAAGAAGTAACAATCAATAATTAAATTAGCCATGCCCACAATTACTATTGGAGTTGATGGATCAAGTATTTCTCTTGAGAGGACAAGTGATGAATTATAAGAGAGGATAGTACGAAAAGGGAGAGGAATTAAAGCTAGGAGATGCATTGTATATATATTATCTTTGTAATTCATAATACGTACACGTCTCCTTGAATTTGCAATAATTGATTAGTACATAAATTTTCGTATTATTTTACTTAATGTTACAAATCAAAAGAAATAGATCGATAAAGTCAATTAAATGATACTAATAAATTTAAAATCTTCCAAATAATATTTTTGTTCTCATTTTGTTGATAATACGAACAATGATCAATCTTAACATATAATAGAGTCAAGTCAAAATGTTGCTCATATTATTAAAACAAAACCCGTAATACAGGAAAATTATTTTTCAAAGAATTGATATAATCATTGTTAAAGTATATAATAGCATATTCAAGGGCCTCAACCATCAGCATAAGCTTTTAGGTGAATTGGTTCCTTGACATGATATCAAAAGTCATCGTGACAAGAAGTCATAGATTCAAATGTCACTAACCTCTCATTTAAAGGGATAGAAGCCGGCGTGACAAGAGAGTATGTGTTGCATCCACACTTTATTCTAACCTAAAGAACTCTTGTATGAAAGGGCGTGTTAGATTATATAACATTTTCTGAAGCCTCAACCATCAGTTTAATAAAACTTTTGGTTAAGTCGGTAACTTGACAATTATGTCACTATTTTACCCACCCAAAAAGAAAAAAGAGACACATTCATTATCCATGCATAGCCATAATTACTATTGGAGTTGATAGATCATGTGTTACTGGTGAGAGGGACCAAAGACAAAACAATATAGATGTTAGTAGGAAAAGGGGGAAGAATTGGAACAAATAGATGCAATGTAACTTAAAAGATAACAATAAAGATAGGTATTACAAACCAACAAAGTATGGGAAAATGCATGGGAGTAGGAAAATTTGCCATCTGATAATAACTTCTTGGCTTGGTTGTTTGTTAACATGCAGGATATCAAGATTTATCTGTATGTGAATGTACCTGCAAATGAACATAATTATAACTCTATCCTGCAGAGGGTTTTACACTTGATTAATGACTTGTAGTAAGTATGCATTTATCTGACAACACTATGTTTGTTGGGTGCTTCAATGAAGGATCTAGACCAGCCTTAAAAGCTGCATTTTATGTAAATAACTCCTGATTTTCTGCACAAACATTGCTGAAAATACTAAAAATTTTGTGTGTATGATTGTTTTTGTGCATTATATGATGTTTGTTTGTTACCATTTGGTGAAAAAAGCACCCAAGTAGATAGAAGGTGATAGTTGTAGTCATAATGTAAAAAAATATGATAATAGTCATGATCGCAGTAACAGAATGGTACTCATACGATAATATGAGTGATGCAGTTACCGTAACGGCTAAACATCGATCGAATAATAATATATATACTAATAAGTCTCAAAATGTGATTTTTTTTAACACCTTAACAATGCGAAAAATATTGATTTGATTGTTTTGAAAAGCTTTACAACACGGCTGATTCGGCCTTACTTTTACAGTATGGTTATAGCTCTAAGATATGGCATATACTCTATTATAATTTATGTATCCTCACAAGAGAATCTTTAGATTAGAAGTGTAAACATGTCATATCCTAATCTCCTCGTACACGACACTAAATATTTGACGTGAATTAATTAGGAGTGGATGAGATCAGTATTAGTGACCTTTCATCACTTTGGCCTCTGATACCATTTAATGGAGTTCAATTCTTCCTATATAATAGGTATAACTTCAAGGTATACAGTTGATGATATTCTATTAATCTTAGAACTACAATAACCACTTACTTGAGTTTTTGATTGTATCTTTAAAATGTAATTATATACTCACACAAAAAATGTTTTAAACTAATTAACATATTAAGTTGAATAACAACAATGACACATCCTTAGAACCAATAAAATTTTAAAATCTTCTAATTCTAATACATAAAAATAGAATATATCAAACGTTTGCTAAAAAGGATTAAAAATTTAAAGTGTTGAGTAAATTGCACACAATAATACCGCGTCTGATTCTCAAACAAACAGTACAAATTTAGTACATATACAAGGAAATTTAGCACACTGTTTTGCAGTACTAAATTAAACTAAACAAATGATAATAATCAAACTCTAATAATTCATTAATCAAGATTACAAAACAAGTTATTAAGAATGCATGCAACAGGCAAACGAGGATATTAGTATAAGATAGGTCGAACACTCACAATTACATATGTGTTGAACAAACTAGATGGACTACCATTCTTATATGTTATATGTTATACAGTTCAAAATTACTAGGATCTTTAATCAAATGATTTGTTATTTACTGAAAAAGTAAAATTTAGTGTTAGAGTATATAATTATATATATTCTGAGGCCTCAAACATCAGATTAAGCTTTTGGTTGAGTTGGTTTATTAACATGATATCAGAAGTCAACGTGACAAGAAGTCATAAAAGCATAAACTGATGGTTCAGACCAGAAACTCTAATATTTAGCCCTTATATTGTATGTTTCCTAGGTCAAATCTCTGCACCAACAAGCTAGCTAGCTAGCAAGACTATATAATTTAAATTATTTAATTTCTGATGATTATGTGTTTGATTTTTCAAGAATGTCCAACTATAGAACAACATAACAGCTAATACTAGTTAATTAACATTGGAAATGATGCAACATAGTCAGGAATCATCGTGCTCATATAAGATAGGAATCAAATCAAGTTGATTATTATTTAAGCAATAATGTAGTTTTAGTATAATTATCTTCATTTGTTTTTAATTAATGAGAGAATGTCAAGCTCAACAATGTTGAACAATAGTAAGTATCTTGTCAACAAATTTATAGATAGGTTTTTTTAGGGGGAATTATATGTGCTTAGCTTAATCACATCATAAGTGACTTAAGAAAATACATGGGTTTCATGTATAAGTGTCGTTCTTGACTTTATATAGAATCAATCTTAGAATGTATCAATTTCGTTCTTGTCTTTTATGTTCCGGTTTAATTAAATCGAAGCAGCAAATAAGAGACTAAGGCTGCTATTACAATTGTTTGGGGCCTAAACCGCAGTATATAAGGCTCTAAAACCCGCAATAAATGAGGTTTTTATTACTAGTAATTATCTTCATTTGTAGTTTTGTTTAGGGTTAAAAGTAGTGTCGTTCTTGACTTTCTATAGAAGAAACCTCATTTATTGCGGGTTTTAGAGCCTTATATGCTGCGGTTTAGACCCCAAACAATTGTAGTAGCAACCTTAGTTTCTTATTTGCTTCTTCGATTTAATTAAACCGGAGCATAAAAGACAAGAACGAAATTGATACATTTCAAGAACGACACTTATACATGAAACCCATGTATTTTCTTAACTCACTTATGATGTGATTAAGCTAAGCACATATAATTCCCCCCAAAAAACCCTATCTATAAATTTGTTGACAAGATACTTACTATTATTGTTCAACATTGTTGAGCTTGACATTCTCTCATTAATTAAAAATAAATGAAGGTGATTATACTAAAACTACATCATTGCTTAAATAATAATCAGTGTCGTTCTCGACTTTTTAGTATAATTATCTTCATTTGTAGTTTTATTAATTTAAGGTTAGAAATTAGAATCACCGTCGTTTTTAACTTTTAACAGAAAATCGATAAATTGACAGATAAAACGTTCTCATAAATACAAGAAAATGTTTCATATTTTAGGGCTTTTCTATAGTACGATCATTTTTATAATCGTTACAAATCTAAAAAGATAATTAAATTTTATCGAATTAGTCAAATCTGACACTTGTTCACGTAACCATATCGGATATAGGACCAATGACGTTGCTAAGATATGGTATATCATAGCAGTTTTACCATGACATTGGAGTAATATGAATTAAGATACAAAAGCCAGTTGGCATGTCAGTGTTTGATACAACAACCACCTTTTATTATTCTTGTTTTGCCTCCTATATATATTTTCTAACTCTTTAACAAGTTTTAAGCAAAATCACAATCTTCAATTAAAAAAAATGGAGGGGAAAATCACAAACTGGTCAGCTGAGAATGCAACCAAAGCCTACCTTAAAACCTTAAAAATGGTACGTTTTAAGTTTGTATGCTTTCATTTGTACAAATATTTTGTTATATCGTTTTTCCAAACCTAAGCACCTAAAAACAAACTGGCAATTATTCTAAATCTAATAGGAGATATCCTCTAAAATTAGTAAAAGTAATAATATTTAAGAGAATATTCTAAATGAAATATCAAACAAGTAATAAACTTATACACCTGTTACATAAGTTAGAGAAACCGTTGTTATATTTCTAGTTTTAATATGCTATCCAATTCATTATATTAACTCTTTATGTCTTTAGTAATGGAAAAATATGCATTTTAACGATTCAGACAAGATTCTACTATCAAACTTAACTATGTTTTTTCTTATATACATAATAAAAAAATAAAAAGTAAAATAATATTGATTATTAAATGTAAGTATATATTAATATTAGCTAATTTGAACCAGATGTACATATCACGCATGACTATGTTTTTTCATATATATTTTTTTCTTTGTTCTTTATAGGAACTTAATTTGTGCATTATTTCTTTTTGATGTAGGGAATTAAGAGACCAACTGAACCAGATATATCAGAATTCATCTCAGCAATAGCTGCAGGAAACAATGCGCAGCTAATAGTAGTCACGAGCGGTGAGGAAACAAGCCTCACCACTCTGCTAGCCCTATTAGCTGCAGCTTATCAAACTGGAGGTCGAGTAATTTGCATATTTCGTGGCCTCCAAGAGTTACAATCAACCAAACAAGCCCTAAGTCATGAAAACTCGACTGAACTTGTCGAGTTTGTGATAGGAAATCCTATAACCCTACTCCTTGAAGACTATAAAGAAGCCGATTTTGTGTTAAACGATTGTAAACTTATCAACCACGAGTCAATTCTTCGAGCAATGCAAATGAATTGTATGAAGAAGTGTAAGGGAAGTATAATTTTGGGGTGTAATGCATTATGTTCGAGTTCGAGTTCGAGTTCGAGTTCATGGCAATGGACAGGGTTGAAGACTCAATTGTTACCAATTGGGGAAGGTTTGTTGGTGACTAAAATGGAAAAAGGTAATGAGAAGAAAGAACAAAGGAGGTGTGGTAGTTTTGGGAGGAAGAGTCATTGGATTAAGAGAATAGATCAGCATACAGGAGAAGAACATGTATTTAGGGTTAGATGCCCTAATGGAAAGGATATGGATGATTAAGTATGGATTACTTGATTAATTAATCCTAATTAGAAGAACCAAAGGTCTTGTTTTTAATGCATTGGTTCATGTCATGAAGTATAATATATATATATATAATATATGGTAGTAAAATTATGAGATTATTTGAAAGATTTTGAGTTAATTTGTATATAATTTTATGTTATAAGTATATATATGATGCAAGAGTTAGAAATAGAGCATTTAATGCATATGTTATTATGAGAAATTCATTAATTGAATCAAACTCAAAATTGAAGAATAGAAATATGAGTAGAAAAGTTGAACGTTAAAACCAATTATTAAATTAATGAAATCCTCGAAAATAATTAAATCTAGCTAAATTATGGACTATTAAATTTTACTTCGATAAGAACTGGCATGTTAAAGATAATTTTCGAGGGTTAGATCATGCAAAATTAAACCAATTATTTCTTTTGGTTCTTTTAAATTTTATTTATTTGTTTCCGCCTAAAATTAAAGGAACCTAGTTATTAATTAATTTTAAAAACAATTTCCAAAAATATAGTTGTCATTAAATAATTCAGCCATAACAACTAATTGATAGTAAAATCAAATCTAATTATTCAGCCATCCTAAACTAAATCATTAAATTTTCACAAATTTTTATAATTGTCATTCAAAAAAGAAGTCTCCGAAGAGACTAATATCTTCCAAATCAACGTGATCATTCTCAAGTTCGAGCAACATTTTCCAGTTGGTCTTCAAATGTTGGATCTTTGGAATTAGCCCAATAAATAAACAAGCAGTCTCATGAAAGATGTATCTTAAGCCCAGTCTAATTCATTAAAAATTAATAACTATTTACCGTATTATTAATGCTTACTTATACTATCCTTAATGCTTATTTACGGTATCCTTAATACCTACTTTCAATATTTTTAATGTCTACTTACATCATTTTTAATTTCTACTTACAATATTTTAAAAATATATAATGAATCGGCCTAATTAGGGATGGTCTCTCACAATAATTTGTGATAAATAAATAGATTATAATTTTAGAAGAAATAAGTATGGAGTTGGCCCAATATGCTAGAATGATTACTCAACAGGCCCAGAATCATCCCTTTAATGGCCCAAGTAATTTGTAACTATTGTGAAATATGTTTGTAGTCCAACCAATAGAGCTACTATCTTATGAGAGTCGTCTGTCAGTGAGACGACCTTAAACAAGAAGCTTATAATC
Source organism: Amaranthus tricolor (assembly GCF_026212465.1). Taxonomy (NCBI): domain Eukaryota; kingdom Viridiplantae; phylum Streptophyta; class Magnoliopsida; order Caryophyllales; family Amaranthaceae; genus Amaranthus; species Amaranthus tricolor. The sequence continues at coordinate 1,127,482 of NC_080048.1, read as the reverse complement.
TCATAATATATATAAGATGGACAATTAACTCATATATGAGCCGCATCTCTCGGTGAAACCGTAACCTACACCACTTTGTGCAACCAATATTGAAATACAAAACGTCTTTATAAAGGTTAAATAACTCAACTATTACAAATTATGAGAAAATATGTTTCTTATGAATTATGACATCCATATTTGAGATCGTCTTACCGAGAAACGGTCTCTCACAAGAATAAGCGATATTTAAATTATAGAACCAATGCAAAGTATTTGGATCAAGAGAAAAAATATGCATGGTGGTGTTTGCCCAAAGTCCAAGAACCAACTTTTGTATCATCAAATATTACTACGTGTGAAAATTAAGAAAATAATATTATTAGCATAGCATAAATCGATGTATTAATTGTCTTTGTTTATTATAAAGTGACATATAGACATTTTTTTAAAAATATGATATCGACGTCTTTTATTTAAACTATATTTACAGATTTAATTTTTAAGTTTATATCTATGTTCATATCACATAATGACTCTTCCTTGCAAACAATTCTAGGTGGGTCGTTGGGTTCGTGTTTGTCCAATTAACCTCTTGATCTAAAACTTATCCAATTTCATCGCACGACATATTATTCAAAGTCGGTGTATTTAATTCCCCACATTTTAGGGATTCTATTCCATCAATATTTATAGTATGCTCATTAGAGGTTACAAGAATAAGGAAAGTCAAGAGAATACAATAATAAATTCTAAGATAATAAAAGAGTAATTATCAGTTAGTGAAAAACGAAACGTTCAAGAATTAAAATTCTATTAATTATAAATCAAAACTCTAACCTGATTCGTCCTATATATAGTCTGAAGTCTTGATCATTAGCTTAATTCTTTATTGAGTTGCCCTTTTAACATATTCTACCTCCGTTTTATTATACTTGTTACTAATAATGACATTTTTCCACACAACATGTCATAATTAAGTGTGAGTATTTCACTAATTACCCTTTAGTTGTCATTGAACAAATCTCTTTGCACATATTAAAAAATAAAATCACAATTATTGGGTACTCAAAACCTAATTATACTAATATTATTGCAATGGCAATAAAAAGAGGTAAAAGATAAGAATGTTGGCAGAAATAAGGTTCAAAAAGAAAAGCCAAACAGAAGAGGTTAAGAAGATGAATAACAAACAATAGGACAGCTAATTTTAGGGGTTTGTATATAAATAAGATTGTCACATGAGTATCCTATAACTTACTTGCTAACCTATTTTTAAAAGACCACCCTATATATTTGTCTTTTTTCTTTGTATTTTCACTTTCATTATTATTTTTGTCATATATAGCATCAAACAATGTGCCTAATAGATTTATGGGTAACAATCTTTAAATTACTAATGTAGGTTAACTTCAAAAATCAAACTTTTCTTGGGCTTATCATGATTGATCATAATTAATAATATTTCTTCATTTATCCAACAAATTTGACCCATACAACTTACTCAAAAATAAAGAAAATTAGGTAAATTAATATATTTATGGAGAAGTGATAGAATTGTATAAATAGAAAATGTATGTTAAATGTGTGAATGAAAGTTAAATAAAAATGATGAGTTATGATAAAAATAAAAATTGTATAAATTTGGTAAAACAGATTAAAAAGAAAAATCGAGCAAATTTCATAAATATTTAAAGTATTAATTAATATTCTCTTGGCCCATTTAAATCATTAAATTGTGCATCAAGAGTCAAGATTAATATAGCTACAAGCCTAAAAGAGAGATAGTATTATATTGTCATTGTTACTCTGATCTTGTCATACTTTTTTTTGTCTGTTAATTTTTATTTTACTGTAATTTTTTTATGAAATTGTTTTAACTATTTTTTTTATTCCCATTAATATATTTTAACTTTTTAAAAAATATTTTCCCCACAATAATTCAAATAATCTCATTTTATTAAGTCTTTGTACAAAATTGCTTTGTTGCAATATTAAAGGAATATCAGTGAGTGGAAATTATAGACCATTCACCACACTACAAATACTAAGACATGACATAGATTTTGAAATTAAAAGGCATGAAAAGGACTGCAGCCTAAGTGTATTGATTTGTTTTGGTCTTGTGGAAGAAAAACAAACTTCAATTTGATTAAGTTTTGATGATGTCAAATCAATAGAGACAAAAAGATTAGAGTCATCCATACTTCCTTAGATTCATTTTATCAACATAAAGACATACATAATTGATTTTTGATAATGAGTTTATAAACAATCTTTGGACTTTTGCTTCAATTTGAAGCTCTTAACTTTTTATGTATGAGGTGCTATGTTGTTTCATATAAGTATACAATTGATATAATATCTGCATTAAGGACTTATTTTCTTCAACTTGTTTTAAACTTTAACACTTAATTTTATGCTAGTATAAATTATCGCCTTGTCGGCTTTATACTGCATTATACCAAAAAAATAAAATTTTGGTTAAAACTGAACGTTTTAAAGAGACAGAAGAGTGTTAATCGAGGAATTTCAAATATAGTCGATATTTGTAACCAATTGTCTATATGATGTCTCCGACAAAAACTATTTGTAGTATTTATTCTGTCTCCTTAAAATTGCTACGTTATACAAATAGAAGAGTTTTATGATACTCTTCTATCACATTGAGATTGCTACATTATGCTTATTAATCTGGAAGATTATGGGCTTCGTTTTAACGTCGCAATGGAACGGTAAAGTAAGTGTTAGGCCATTACAATTCGTCACATAATCATCCCATGGTCACAATCATGTGGACACATCCGCAGGGCACCCGTTAGCTCGGGCCCACAAACCCACAAATGAGTACCCGAAACCATATGGTATTAGGAAACTTACCCACCAAGCATTATATGTAAATCCACAATCCACTATTTAATAATGTGAAATTTTCCTCACCTGTAAAGTATTTCCAACATGATGTTGTATCAAATTTAAGGGGACGAATGAAATATAGTTGAATATCATGCTAAACATGAAAACAGAAAGTAGCAGTACTACAAACAGGAGATCTCATTGCATTTCTCCAGTGTTTCTACAATACAAGTACCTACAACTACAGGTTACAAAGCACATTTGACATAAGGAGACATACATTTCTCCTCAGACATAGGAGATTGGAAAATTAGGGCAAAAACATCCCTTAATTAGTATCAATTAGTCCCGATCTGAGTCAAGGAGATCGATAACAACTCGTACAACTACCTAAGTCTAGAATGACCGCATCGATGGAAGGCCTTTCGTTAGGCAATTCATGGGTACAACTCAAAGCAATCTTAGCTAACTTAGCAGCTTCAAATTCCGAGAACTTCCCATGAAGGTTTTGGTCGACAAAGTCTTGGGATCGCGATGAATCAGCACCCATATGAATGGTATTGGTGATTTTCCTCCTACCCGAGATTATTTGGAATACAAGCATGCCAAACGCATAGACATCGCTCTTCTCGGTGAACTTGCCTGTTGTGGTGTACTCGGGAGCGAGGTATCCCATTGCCGCACTAACTTTAAGTGCTGAGAAGACGGTGTCATTTGTAAGGAGCTTGTAAAGACCGGAATCAGTGATCACGGGGTTGAAACGTTGGTCTATATGAACCTTTTCGGCTGAAATGTTTTGGTGAACTAATGCTGGTTTGTTCGGTTTTGTACTGTGTAGATATTGGATTCCTGCATAAAAGAGTAAAAATGCGAGTCATGTTAATTTTGTGCAGAAATATCCGCTAACCTGCGGGTCCCACCTGCTAGAAAACGGGCGGGTAGAGACAGAAAATTATGACCGCATTTTGAAAATTTGAGCCCACTGGTAGATTTTTAAGGCATACCCAGTCCGATACCAGCCCAAGCTCGCCCATGAACAGCTCTACCAACAACATACTCGATATATCCCACTCATAGGAGCTATTATCAAGGTCCGAAGAGGGTGGGAAGACGACATACCATACATATCAAAATACTATCAAGTAACGAAAATTTGGTCCAAGAACAAAGGGCGAGTTCACTAAAATTTCGAGACATATCAGAATTTTAGAGGAAAGGGGACTAACCTTTGGCAATGCCATTGATAATCCATACTCGAGTAGACCATTCGAGAACGGTTGCATCTCCGTCTTTTAAGTCAAGGTACTTGAACAAATTCCCATTAGGAACGAAATCGTAGACGAGAAAGCATTCACCTCTTCCCCTAGAGCAACAAAAGCCTCTCAATCTAACCAAATTTTCATGCCTCAAAGAGGTCAAAACATTCAAACCCTTAAGAAACTCAGCCTCCTCGGACTTGCAACTACTCTTACTAATCCGTTTCACAGCAACGACCGAACCATCTCTCAAAACTCCTCTATACACAGCCGATAAACCACTCTTACCCAACAAGTTCGATGGCGAGAAGTATTGAGTAGCACATTCGACTTCCTCCAAATTAAACCGAAATCCTTGAATCACATCATTCGAGAACCCATTAAAACTCCGAACATCAGATAAAGGATCCCACCCATTAGGATACTCGAGACTAATCAAAGGTGATCCATTTTTCCTACCGAACTCTCTAGGCTGATCAGTACTGAGACGGGAATCTGACAGCTCGAAAGAACTCCCGAGTTTCTGCTTCGTACGCCTATATTTAGTGAACATGAAGACACTAATGAGTGACAATGCAAGGGTTACAACTACAACTCCGACAGCAACCGAAGCATTATGTTTTCGAGGGGGCTTTGAACATCCGGTTTCGCCACAATTTGGAAGCTTAACATTTGCCGTTTCTGGGATTTCTTTCCTAGGAAGCTCAGTTGAATTTTCAGGTCCTACTCCAAAAGGCTGAGGCCTGATTTGACCAAGATGATCAGAATCAGGACAAGCTGCCAGAGTTAGGAAGCCAACTCCACATAGTCCTGGATTATTTGAATATTGAAACCCTTGATTTAATTTTTGTAGAGCTGCAAAAAAACATATGCAGGATAAAACATGTCGAAATGGGTAAGAATTGTAATAACGAAAACCAATTCAACTAAAAACTTAAATTTATAGCTCAAGTCTAAAGGTGTTCAAAACTGACCCGATAACCCGACCTTATAACCTTACCCGACTTGATCCGACTTTAAAATGAATTTAAAATAATGTAAAAACCAATATGAAAACAAAACTCAATTTTGAACCAACCCGAAACACCTGATTCCTGATTCGAAATCGACCAGATGACCCGAATTAGCATCTTTACCCAAGTCCCATGATATTTTAAATACTCTATCAAGCCCCCCTTATGTTAATATTTCCACTTTCAAAAACTGAGATGTGGATGAGATTTAAACTAGTGACGTTTTTGTCATGTTGACTTCTGATGCCATTTCAATAAAACCAAATCAACCTAAGCATCTTATTCAAATTTCACTTGATTAATGTGGATTTATTTTATACTCCAAATTGACCATTTTAACCAGAAAAAATCAATTATAATCACTACAAAAGCTACATAAAACCTAATTAATATCCATCATTAATGACTAAAAAGACTAAATATGAGTGAAATGACTTAAACTCACCAGAAGGAACATTGCCAGAAAGAGTATTATTTCTAATATCAAGAGATTTGAGCAAAGGAGCATCAGCAATTGGAGCTGGGATTGAACCAAATAGGTGATTAAAGCTTAAATCAAGCCTCATTAAGGTTTCTATGTCTCCTAAACTTGCAGGAATGGCACCAGTTAACTGATTTGATTGTAATGCAAGAACATTCAGCTTCTTTAAAGAACCCAATTGAGTTGGGATGCTTCCTGTTAACTGATTGTAACATAACTGCAAAACTGCAAGAAAATTTCCCATTAGAAACAAGATCTCATGAGATTTTTAATGTTTACAGTACAAATTTGAATGTGAAAATAAAGAATACATTTTCAACAAGTTTTGAGCCCGATTAGAGTTGTCCAAAACAGACCCGATAATCCAAAATTTATGTCTGTAACCGAACTCGATTTGACCCGACATAAAAAATTATGGAGTATAAATTATGTAAAGAACAAAATGGACACGAAATCCAATTTCAAATCAATCCGATTACCCGAATGAACACCTCTAATCCCAACATAGTATGTTCGACCTAGATCAGTTCAAGTGGTTGTCTACATCAATTCTTCTTCACCATTCATTTCAATTTTTTACCTCTTAATAAATCTTTCTTATTCTTTTCCGCTCTTAGCCCTCCGAATCATCTTCCATTTTCCATGTCATCTCAAAGACTAGACTATTCATTTTGAAATTTGAAAATATAATATTGATTTAAAAAAAAGGATTTGGATAAAAAGGAATTTAAATTGTGCTAATAATGTTGCATGTCTCAAACAACTTTGGAAACCCAAAATAACTTTATTTTGTTTGAAAAAAGGAAGTTATGGTAATTTTCTGTTTGGTTGTACACCTCCTCATAAACATGCAAGTACTTCTACTATACAAGTAGAAGACATAGACAAGACATGAACATTTATTTTAATTCCCAAAATGTGAATCTTTATACCAAAATAAAATTCCACAATCACTTTAACAAAGGAACTTTCAAACAAGAACAAATCTTTTTTACCCGAGAAAAGAAAAAGAATCATGAGATGAGATTATTCTTTAGAGTAACCAAAAAAATCAAAAATTTCATTCAAGTTCAAATCTTTTGCACCTAAAATCAACAAATAATTACTAAAAAAATTACTCCCAACTAAGAGATATCTTAAGACTTAAAAAGAAATTCAGACTAATCTTTTGTCATATTGACTTCTGATATATATCAAAAAACCAACTCTTATGCTAATGGGTTAAGACCCATAAATGTTATACTCGAAAATATTACAATCAGTAGTGAGTATTAACGAACGGACTAAAAAATGATAAATTTTAAAAAATATCCAAAAAAATAACTAACCTTGAAGATTTTCTATGTTACCAAGCTGAGGAGGAATGGGCCCAGAAATATTATTAACATCAAGATAAAGATCAACTAAATGTGATAAAGAACCAATTTCCTTAGGAATTTCACCAACAAGAGAATTATAATGCAAATAAATCCCAGTTAAATATTTAAGCCCAGAAATAGCAGGGGAAAGTTGACCTTTAAGCCCTTTTCCTTGAAGTGAAATATTAGAAACTTGACCATATTCGTTACAACAAACACCTTCAAAACTTCCATCACAAGGGTTACCATTTTCAGTCCATGATGAAAGGTAAGAACTTGATGGATCAAGTGAAGATTTTAGCTCAAGAAGTGATTTTAATTCAGGGTTTGATTTAGAAAAAACATTGGAAAATAAACAAATTAGTATTGTAATGAGGAATTTAATGGGGAAAAACATGGTTTTTTTGGGCATTTTTTGAGGGTTTTAAAGAACAAAAGATGGGTTTTTTAAGCCTCCATTGTTATAGATTTTAAATGCATAAACAGTGAGAAAAAGGGGATTTAAATTGATTTATAATCCTAATAACCAACCAGAATCTTTGTTTGGAATGAAAATTTGTGTGGTATAAAAAAAAGGAAAAAGAAAAAAAAGTGTTTTTTTCTAGTGAGAGGAGGAGTGATGTTTTGAGTGTTTCAAGTGGACAAACAGAAAGATGTTTAAGTAAGGTAAGAGACAGAGGATGTGTCCCAAGCTAAGCATTCTCTAAAAAAGAAGGATGTTGGGTCCTAAACTAGGAGGGACAGTTGGTATGCATTTACCATTTATTTTTAATTAGAGTAATTAGGATTCGATGTGGTAGTAATTTCGTGGTGAAAGGTTAAGCCTATGGTTAAAACTTTTGAATATGTTATATTCTCTAAGACATCCTCTCACACGAAAGTACTCCGTGCTAGAACTGTGATAGCAGCACAAGCTCTTCTTATACCTGACGCGAAATATTTCATTTCGAAATGAGGGGTGGATCAGATTCTAACTTGTAACCATTTGTCACGTAGGCTCTGATACTATATTAAAAAAACCAACTCAACCAAAAGCTTAAGCAGATAGTTGAGGTCTCGAAATATGTTATATACTTTAACAAATCATACATCCTATTAAGTTTACTGTATAATAGCAAAAAGGAAGTTTGATTGTGAGCATGTCATTTGTATTTTTTTCATTGTTTAATATTAATGGAATTTAACTAATTAGCATTTTTTTTACACTTACCATATTTACAACTTTATATTTTCGGAAAAACTCATACATTAATAGATACAATAAATCACAATTATTTCAATTACACAGTTGTATATAAATGCACTGTTTAAAAAATTATAATGGGAAATATATAATGTACTGTGTAGAATATTACATATTGTCTGATAAAATTCTGGAACTACACTGCGTAGAAAATTATACTATAGAAATTGGAATTACACAATTTAGAAAATTATACTTCAAAATTACATTATGTATAAAATAATACAAGAATTTAGGAAATTACTTGAAGTACATAATAGACCCTTTTTCCATCAATTATTATTTAAAACTAAAATGACATAAAATTCAATTCATTGATCATTAAAATCAGTCATTTATATTGTTAGACTATAATAATTATAATTTTGAGTTTTAGGAAAAATATAAAGTATAGTTTCCGATTTAAAACTTAGGTTCATATTTTAAAATCCGTGCATTTTCACGGGTTTCTATCATAGTTTTCTAGTAGTTTTGAATAAATTGTAACTAATTTAAGGAGGTAGAGGAAGTAAATAAGTCATTGTATTATGGTTTTTATTTTTATTCAAATATGGATTAGAAATAAGGTGGAAAAATATGTTAATATAATAATTATATTGGGTGAAATATAACATATTTAAAGGTTAAAATTATGAATTTAAACTGTTAGTTTTGATGTTTTTGAATAAAGATATTAAGAATCCAATTTGATAAAATATTATCTACCTCTCATTTTAAATTTTAGGAAAAATTACTCTGAATAATACGAACTTTCACTGATTTTCCTACAATAATACGAACTTTCAATTAACCATGAATAATACGAACTTTGATACATATTTCCCGCTGGCATACCATTTTACCTGTTACCGGTAAACTTACTCATTCCTTTAAATTTTTTTTTTTGGCTGATAAAACTAAGTAAAAAAAATTACCCTGAATAATACGAACTTTCACTGATTTTCCTACAATAATACGAACTTTCAATTAACTATGAATAAAATACGAACTTTGATACATATTTCCCGCTAGCATAATGAAGAAATGGGGAATTTACCATTTCTCTAGGTAAAGAACCGGTCAGGTATGCTAGCGGGAAATATGTATTAAAGTTCGTATTATTCATGGTTAATTGAAGGTTCGTATTATTATAGGAAAATCAGTGAAAGTTCGTATTATTCAGGGTAATTTTTCCTAAATTTTATTGGGAAGTTGTCTTATAGCCAACATCACACTTGATTTTGATTTTATTTCAATAAACACTAATTTTAACGCGTAGTAATACATTAAAACCATGTTTGCTTTTATTTCTTATAAATATTTAATTTTAGTTTATTTAGTTCAATTAAGTAGTTACGAATTCAATTTACTTTAACGCGTTAAAAGGTTCTAAAAAATGCTAATAATGCATGTAATTTTAACGTCTTGATAGCTAAAATCTTTGATTGATTTTTTTCCTAATTAATTTTAAATGCTTAAATCTACATACAAACAAATTGAGAATCACAACCGAATAAATTGGGTAATTATTTTCAAAAGACATTTTGTATTATTCTTTCAAAGGACAAAAGTGAATAAAAAGCTTATTTATTGCTTGTTAATAACACAAATTTGCTGAATAATTCCATATAAAATATAGAAATTAAGATTTCCAATCATCATCATACCTACTGAAATTAAGATTTCCAATGAGTAATTAAAAACTTTTTACCATAATTACAAACAACTAAATGCGCAACTATTGGAATAATATATTTTTTTTTTTTGGGTATAATATGTTTTGGGAATAATATATTAGGTAGGAATATTTTTGGTTGTTATCTTTTATATTTTGTTTTCTAAAATTTTAGTTGCTTAAATTAAAATAATTCTAGGGTTGGCTTTGTTTATATTTTGGAGTTGATTGATTAATATAGGTGAAAAAGCCATAAATTTATACTAATTCTACATGGTATCAAAGCCTTGTTAATTTTTTTTTACACCATGATCGGCGGTGAGAGATCACCTCCATCACCACCAAAAATAGGTAACGCTACAATTTTCGATGATCGTTTGAATGGTAAGTTTGATGATACCGCTTGGATTATTAACACGGGAGCTACTCATCACGTAACCGGAGAAAAATCTTGGCTTTTTGACACCAAAAACTTTGAGTGTCTAGTTGGGTTGCCTAATGGTGAAACAGTGTCGACTTCTCTTGTTGGCTCTATTTGTTTGTCAGATAAAATCACCCTCACCGGGGTGCTCTATGTTCTAATTTGCACTGTAATTTACTTTCAGTTTCAAAACTTATTGATGACCTTCATTGTATTGTCCAATTTAATGCTTATATGTGTGCTACACGGGACAAAACGAAAGAGTTAATTGGAACGGGAGCTAGGAGGAATGGATTGTATTATTTCAGCAAATTGGATTCGGTGCATCATGTGAGTGCTATTGCTGCAAACTACAAAGTCTGACTTGGAGGTGTGGCATCGGCGTATGGGTCATCCTTCCGAGAAAGTAGTTACTATTTAGTATTTACTAATTATAGTTTACATAATTTCATCCATTTAGAAGATAATTAAGAAAACAGCTAGTCTCTTGAGAGACCGTCTCTTTTGAGAGACATGTTTCAAGCCCAGCCCATTAAAGATTAATGCATATTTACCATATTCTTAATACCTATTTACATTATCCTTAATGCTTACTTTCAATATCTTAAATGTCTACTTACATTATTTTTAATACCTACTTATAATATTTTAAAAATATATAATGAACCGATTCAATTAGAGACAGTCTCTCTCACAATAATTTGTGTTAAAAAAATACTTATTAAGTGAAGTAACTCCATCATTTAAAACCGACAGATGTGATTTACATTATTACTAGTAACTTTTTATATGGTGTGCCACATAATTGATTTCTCAATTTGCATCAAGATTTGCTATTAAAAAATCTTATGGATACTGCTTGTGAATAATTGTTATTTTCTCTAGATAAAGTTATGAGTTTTATTCTAAGATAATTTTCATATAACTTTCTCATTTTTGTAGCAAAGTCAGTTATAAAAAATTTTAAAAATATATTGGTATTTCAGATTATTCTAAATTACTTTTATTTTCTTGTTATATATTTATTTAATTAAGTTAGAATTAATTTAATTCAAGTGTTATAATTTCCATCTAGTTCACTTTAAATAAGTAAAAAAAATTATGATTTACATCTTATATAGCAAGCAAGATCAATTCTCCCTAGATTATAATTCTGAATAAATGATTTAATCTTTTACATTTGCTGATTAAAAAGGCTTGAATTTTTCCTATAAGTAGTAGAATATTTTTTATTCTTTTTTATTTATATTTTTTACTTCCTCTGGCTCACTCATTTACCATTTTTTGTGGCTCATTCACCATTTTTTTTCAGTTTCATTTATACATTTAAACTTAATTTTTAACTTTACACACAAAATTTATTCTTTTCTTTTTCTTATTGCCAATTATTCACCATTTTTTTTTATAAAATATATTATTTTTCATTGCTACTAATTTAAAAATATGATATATTTATTTACCTATGTACTTCTTTTCATGGAGCTTGGTTTGTTGGCTCAAATTAATCAACAATACTAGGACAGTACTCCTATTTGCTGCTAACCTGTAAAACGGGTCAATAACAATTCTATTCTGACACCTCATAAACACATTCATAACTGCATCTGCATGCAAGTATTGTGGGGTATTTGAAACTAAAATACCCACATCATAATATTATTATATAATATTTGTAAAAATTAATATTAATGATCCAACTCAACTAAAAGGTTAATTTTATGATGTGAGATTCTTTTAGTTGACACATATTCTTTTCATACTTACCGCAAAATATTTCACGGTGATTGAAATTCAAAGTTTTATAATTTATTGTCACGTTGGCTCAATGATAAGTGCAATTATTTACACTTATTCATATCATTTTATACTTTTTAATGATGATTATTATTAGTAATTCCGTACTTGTTTTGAAGAATTATACTACTCTACCCATTTTGGTTATTCACGTTGATTTTGAACGGTTTTGATCATTTTAAGCATAATTGTTATGATTTTAATGATGATGAAGCTTACTAAGTAGATTATTGCTCGTTTGAAGATGTTTTACTATGAAAATGGGCAAAAGAGTTGAAAAGTGTTTAAAATGCAAAAGTTTTGAGGTAAAATTTGATACATGCTCACTCTTTTGGTCATGACTTCTGATAGAAAGATCGCATTTAATGCAAGATTTGCGGCATTAGAAAGTAGACTTCAAGAGATTTCCGACGATATTTATATGTCAAATTCCGACAACCGAGCAAGAAATGGCGGCTATTTAAAGTTCGTCAGTCGGAAGCAAAGCGACGAGTCGTCGCCTGAAAGCCACGACTCGTCTCCAACTGCTAATATCCGTATCTGACGGTTTTCTTTCACTATTTTAGTGGTTTTATTTATTTTAGCTTTATTTTATTATTACAAATCAGTTATTTTTGGGGAGATTATTCCCCAGGTAACCTTAGAATATAAATAGGCATAGTTAATTTTATTTTTTTGTGCTTTTAATGCCCTAGATGTCCTAATGCTCTAGTTTTCAGTTTTTAGTTTATTAAGCTTAGTTTTTTATGCTTTTCATTGCAACTTTCAATTATTTATGCAATCTATGGTTTGTTTATGTTTCCAATTTGTAAGTTTCTATATCTTGTCCTATAATTATTCATTAAATTGTCTTTAATTCATTATTTTCATCATGTTCATCATCTTAATCAAGGTTTTGCTTATTGTTAATTTCATGTTAGTTATTATGTTTAGTGAGTAGATTTTCCTTCTAGGATTAAGGGGTTGACCCTAATTTGAAGCATGTAATGATTTTTGATTGATTAATTGTGTGAAATTTGGGTCTATGATTAAATCTATGCTTAATGAACTTTAGTTTAAATATCTTTATTAACTTTTTCAATAAGACGGAAGTTTGAGATTAAGATTAATTTAGGATTGAGGTATATTTAAGTTAAATTTCTATTAGTTTAACCAATAAAACGGAAGTTTGAGGATTAATATTAGTAAGGTCTTAAACTGATATTGATCAAGAGAGTGGGAGCTTGAGATGAATTAGATCACGTTTAATTATGCCAAATACTCAATTTCATACAATTATGAGAGCAATTGACTCCCATGTTAGAATAAGATGATTTCCGACATCCTAGATTTGCTTTATTATCATCGTGTTCATATTAATTACTGTCTTAGCTTTATTTATTAGTTTCATTTGCATCATTTTGATTTTTGTTCATAATAGTGTTAGATTTTCAAACTGATTATATTGTTTATCCGTATCTCGTAGTTATAAACTGAAAGAATTTGTTAACTCGCTTCCCTAAGTTCGACCAAATATCATATTAAGAGACTAATTTAACCAATAACTTAAGATAATAGTTGTAATCGATATTGAACACTCTATCATACATTCATAATTCGATTTTATTATTTTTTTTTTTTGAATGACTTCTAATTTTTATTTATTTATTTTTGCTTATTTATAATTTTTTCATTATATTCTTATTGATTTTAACGCACGCTTTAAATGCTCGCGAGTTGTTCAATGTGCTTGATGATGTTTTATACTACTGTCAAGTTTTTGATATAACTGCTTAATTTCAAATTCAAATAACAATAGTAGACATATTGATTGAATATATGATTCAAAAATTTATTTCTCATTTTCTCTTTAATATTTCGTCTAAATTTTGACGCTTAATTAGGAATACTAATTTATTCATATATACAGAAATATAGTAATTTAATCTAGCGATATATATATATATATATATATATATATATATATATATATATATATATATATATATATATATATATATATATATATATATATATATATATATATATATATATATATATATATATATATATATATATATATATATATATATATATATATATATATATATATATATATATATATATATATATAATACTGTTTCAACAATAAGGTTAAGTTTTTAATTAAGTTGTTTTCTTATATAGTATTAAAAGTTAGCGTGACATATAGTCACTAGTCACGAGTTCTAATATTAATTACTCTTCATTTAAAGTGTTTTATTCAACCTTAGGTGTGAAGAGGGGTTGTGTTGCATTCACAAATCTAGCCCAAAGCGCTTTGGTGTGAGAGTGTGTTAGTATATACTCCATCCAATTTAGAATAATTGTCCTATTTGATTTTTTAACACTTTTAATTTGTATTTTATTTTTTAATCTAGTTGTCAAAATATATTCAAGTGAGAGATATTGTTTGATTCGTCTCGATGTTAATTTGATTTTAAATTTATATAGTTTTTAATTATACACAATTAAAGATATTAGATTAAATTAGTGTATTTGATAGTGTGTAAAAACCAAATTGAACAGCAGGTGTATGAATTGAACTGTGTAAAAAGATGTTTGGTTGCAAGTAAAAAATGATAAAGTATATCCTATAACCTCAGGCCCTCAACCAGAAAAATAAGTTGTTGATTCTTTAATACTAACTCCGTTTCAATTTACTTATAACGTTTGCTTTTTCACCAATTTAATACACTGATTCAATTCTCAATATCTTAAATTGTGTATAACAAAAAATTATAAAATTAAATATTAAGTAATAATCTTTGCGTTGAGACGAATCAAACGAGATCACACTTAACTATATTTTAACTTATAAATTGAATACTAATCACAAACTAAAAATAATGAATAAATAGTATAATATTTCTAATATTGCGAGTAATTCGAAATGGAAAAAATACTTCCATAAAAACAATTTTTTTTCTTTTTTTTTCAAATTTTTATAAAAATATAATTTATCGTTTTCTATTTCATTTCAAATTTATTAAAATAGAATACACTAGATATAAGAATCAACATATTTTTGTCCTTGTGTTGACCCCAAATGAGTTTGAATATATGGAAGTAATGGAGTTAGTAGACTAGAGTCTAGAGGGAATGATGCTGGCTGACAAAAAAGATGATGGCTACTGACCACTCAGGCAGACTTTGAGAGTGCCACTCTATTAATATGCCCTACAAATAGAGTACTTCCAATTGTTTTAAATGTTTTTTTTAATATTTCTATCTTTAAATGAATTTTTCAAGAAATAAACATATAAATGAATTTCAAATAAAAACAGAAGTATATCAACATTTGAAAATTTAAATTTCAAGTAGGAAACAAATCAAATTAATTAATTTTGGTTGTTTATTGATGAAATCAGCTCAGTGTAATTTTTGTTTGGTTGAATCAAATCTTGTCAAAAGTATGCCTTTTTTGACAGTGGGTCCATAAAAATATAGTAGTATAATTACAAAAATTTAATAATTATATGAAAATATTAAATTATATTTGATTCAAATTTACTCAATTTTCTGTATGTATCTTGGCTAATCTCATATTTTAAAAATAATTTTTTTATTAAATATAATCATCCGATCTTAAAAAAATCATATAGTTGTCACGCCTTTTAAAATTAATCTCCTTATGTTAATTATTATTCTTATTTTTATTTTTTTCAACTTAAGCAACCAATTTTAGCGTCTTTCTTCATCAATCAAAAAATAAATAAATAAAGAAAAAATTATCAAATACACTTCAATATAAATTTAACTTTTTTGTGTAAGTTAAAGAAACCCAAAAAAAACAAACATACTCCAAATATAGAAAAATACAAAATAAATAAATAAATATCGACATGTTAAAATATAACAAACTCATAATCATACTCCAAGTTAATTAGTCTAGCATAATTATGTACTAACAATTCGTTAATCATGATCTTTAAGTGACTTATCTTGCTCCAACACTTGGTAGCTACTCCTAATTAATTAGTCTAGCAAGTGAATAATGACAGTATATAATCCCTTGATTGAAAGATACTTCAACCTTTTATACACATCATAAACCCTTTATCTAGCAGTCTAGTTAGGGATACAGAGTACATAAAAATACTTAGCTCGCTTGGTAAATTATTTATTATCGGTAGATTGTATCTCATTATTTCTTAATATCTATTAGTAGTATGAGTGATTTACCCAGTAAATAAATGTATGAAAACTCAAAGTAGAGAGCAAAAGTATTCTTTTTAATGTGTTTAGTACATTAATTTCTAAAATGTATAAAGCCAACAAATAAATTTGTTATGTTGTGTTAAGGTTTGAATTACTGTATTAATACATATGCCAAATTATATAGAACACTTACGGTGTAATAAAGGGAGTTGTTAACTTATTTTTCTCCATATAGAATATGGATATTGTAGAGTATAACTTATACAGAAACTCAAGATCACCACTTATACAAATACTCAAGATCATCACTTTTAAACTTCGTTATAAGCTCATAAACTATAATTAAATATACACAAATTATTGCATGTGGTGGTCTCACCTTGTAACACAGCGCTGATATATTACATGGGTTAAATAACACTATTAATACAAATTGTGATAGTATAAACTATTTGTTTTGAGATCATCTTACTAAGAAAAAAGCCTCTCCCAAGAGCATCAGTAATTATAAACATCTTAAGTGCCATGAGATATAATGATGGTGAAGATGATAAGGAGAAGTTACATAATTACAACATCAATCGAATTAATGTCGATCTAATCAGATCTGAATGTACACTTGTATTTAGTAGTCGCAACATTATTAGTGAATCTTGGTACTCTTACTAAGATTCAAATTCAAACCACATTATCTATTTAAGTATAAATAAATTGAATGGCTAAAAAAGGGACAAAAGTATTTTAAAAATAGTAGTATGTAGGGTTAGCAAAGAACGCAAAGCGAACAGATTCTTTCTTTCACACACATTTTGAGATATCTTAATGCACATTGTATTTGTTGCAAAGGAGATCTTGTTTACTGTGTTATTAACAAGAATAATCTATACTCCCTGTGCAATGTGCACCATAAATTTTATGCATCTATAAATTTATCGAAATTTCTTGGTTTTTGTTTTTTTTTAAAAATTAATATTAATAATTCAATCTTTTATCTATCCGTTGTAAATAATTTTAATTTTGTATTATTTTTAAATAATCCAACCTTTGACCTTAGTTTGCTATAAACATAACCTTTTATTTTATAATAATTCAATATTTACTCTTAGCTTCTGTCAGCATATCCTATTATTAGTATGTTGACAGCAAATTAAAGGAAAATATTAGTTTATTAATAAATAATAAAAAGTTGGAATTATTTACAGCGAAAAGGAAAAAAATTGAATTATTAACGTTAAGCTTTCCTTGTTGTTATCGGTAAATCACTTTTAAAAATTGAAGTATTGTTTTAGCGTTGTTATATTTATGGTCCAATTAGTTGATACACTTCCCGTATAACTTATTTATCAATTAATATTATTTTATTTTTTATTCTTTTCATATAAGAAAAAATATTATTTAATTCGTCTTAATACATATTTTAATAAAATTATTTTTGTAAGTTTAACTATACGTATTTAAAGATTTTAAGGATCAAAATAGTGCATCAAATAGCATGAAAATAAAATATTCTTATATTTACACCGTTTCATTATACTTGCTCCATTTGACTTTTTATGTAATGCAATGTATTAGTTTGATCATTTATATATTGAATTATTCACGTTTAAAAAGTATAAAAGTTAATATTATGAAAGTATGTGATTAGATGGTTCAAGCAAGATCCCATTTGACTATATTTTTTCTTATATATTAATTAGCTGTAATATGTAAAATAAACTTAAACGATAAACAGCGTCAATAATCCGACTAATTGAGAATGAAGTAAGTAACAACTAATTCAAATCACAAATAGTTGACTTTTTTAAAAAAAATTCTATTCTTCTTTGTGATTCCTACTCCAAAAACTGAGTTTTACTGACTCGGCAAATGCAAATAATGTTGCTTTTCAGGCAAAAAAACATTGATAAGAGTAAGTGGTAGCTACAAAATACTAAAATAACTAATTAAAGAGCAAGCTTATCGCAACTGTTTTATACACAAGAATTTATGCATGGAAATCTTGTGTTTTGTGTAATAATCCAAAGTTTTGATCTTTTTATTATCCTTTTCATAACTATTATATATTGTTAATGAGGTTTGAAATATTTTATTTAGATTAAAATTAAAACGTTAATTATTAATTTTTATGTACGTATAATGTAAAAATAAATTCAAGTGATTTCTAGTTAGTTTTATTTTAATGAATAAAGTTTTAATATGTCCATGAAATATATTTATAGATATTGACACTCAAATTAATATTAAAAGTATGAAAAAAGCAAATGTAACAAACATGAGAAACTAATTAACTTTTTAACAGCTTAATTTACATTTTGATTAATTTTTGTGACAGTTTTAAAGATGGTAATTAATATTATAATTAATTATTAGTATTATTAATTTTTATAGCTAATATAGAGTGCCGAGCTAGTGTGTCGTGTGTAATCGTGATATTCGTGTACCACGATTCGTAGCCAAGTTAGGGTGATTTTTAAGGAATCCAATTTCTATGGATATATGTTAAGAATAAGGACGTTCCAAGACTAAGTAGGGGCACATCCAGAAAATATTCCATCCGTTTAATATTATTTAATTATTTTTTAATCAAAATCATAAGTTTATGAGAGCTTATTGTTCAAATGTGATGAATTGAATAATATGAAATACATTGAGTATTTGAATAATGAAAATTTTTAATTATAATAATTTATGATATTTGAAGAGTTTTTTTTTATTGTATTTGATTTTACCTATTTCTCAGCGTATTTTGTAATAGAAAAATTTAATATGTAATGGTATATTGTAACGAATATATTTGAGTACATTTAAATATAAACTAGTTTTCTATGTTTTTGTGAATATATATACAATGGTTTAGAACTAACTACATTTTTATTTAAAAAATATTAATAATAAACTAAACGTTGCTTGATTCGCTGAAAATAAGTCTATAATTATTTATTATTAAATAAACCTCCTATTAGGTATATTTGCAAAAGGTAAACCTACCAATTGTTTATAACCATTTTTAAAGCTTCTTTCAAACAATTAAGAATAAATAATAGTTGAGTTTATTTGCAGCAACTATACTGAATCGATGGTTTTAATTAAAAAAAGAATATATATTAATCAAATTTATTTTCAGTTGATCAAACAAAAATTTTTATTTTTTACTATTTCTCCTAAATATATAATAAAATCTTAAAAATTTTCTTGGTTTTAGAATTCTCAAATTTATAATTACATTGATATTAACTAAGTAAAAAATCAATTAGGTCATTATTAGTAGTCTTTTTAGTGATAAATATGGTCATTATTAGTCTTTTTACTAATGTTATTGAACACTAATGACGATTTTATGCTTTTGGAGAAAGTTTACATTCAACCCTACATTGCTAGTTAAGATCCAAAGGCTTTGCAAGTATGCTTTGAATTACTCTTGTTGGTTCTTTGACTCTTTTTAGTCTTTTTATGTCTTTTATCCTTCCCTAGAGAAAATCCTACTTTGTGGTGTTGTTCAAGATTCATGCTTATGTGCTTGACGAGGAGGTAATTATGACTTTGTAGATAATAAGAATCCAATATAGGGACTAGTTATGTACTCTATATTTACCAAAGGTATAACCTCATGTTTAAATTGGGCAAAAACCAATAAATGTAATGTAAAATGACAACAATTACTTCCATATTCTATGGATAGCAAAAGAAATATATGAAAAAGATTAAATAGTAAATTAAATCTGTAGATAAGAGTTACATAAAAAGTATATTTTTAACCAAAAATAGAAATTAAATGATTTTAATAAGACAAATTAAAAAGAAATAAAGCTAATTCTTTGAAATAGATTTTGTAACCGTGTTTGCTGTTTAGATTTTATACACAAATAAAAAAAAGAGAAAAAGTGGGTATTTAGTACTTAGTGGTGTATTGTAGGTGAAATCATGTCCTTTAATAAGATAATTATAGATTTGGATTGGGAAAAAATAAATTATAAATTTTAGTAAAATATTATAGGTGTGGTCATAACTCATAAGTGTATAATATAGCAAAATTAGGGAATGAAGGAGTATTAATTATTCAGTTTCTCCATTATTATAATCCAATAATACTTGGAAATTTGGATTAAATTTCAAATTAAAGCTAGCTCTAGATCACTTCTCACCTTTGAAACTTGCAATGTATGACTCAAATATACATGTACAAACTTTTCAATATTATGAAGAGCTTGTAATGAGCATTTCTTGATAAGATGAATTCAAAATAAAAAGTTCATATACTGATAATTTGTATTCGTTGGGTTATTTAATCCACGTATAATATAATTTTCATGGTGAGATTGTCTCATACAAAAATACGTGTTTATGAATAATCACACAACAATTAGTTACTTTTTGCTAATATATACCTTTTGCTAATTTTCTATAATAATAATAATAATTTTTGATTGACTATGAAAATACCAATTTAAGGGTTTTTTTTTAAAATAAACAAACTAGGAGTATTGTCTTAATTTACCTTTGTTTTTTATCAAATAATCTACTAGAAACAAAAGTTGGTATTATTCTAGACAAATACTTCCAAAATTGTTATTATTTATAGCTAATTAAAAATTAGTATTATTATTAGAACATCAATAATTATATGTATTGTTCACGGTCATTTATGCAACGATATTGGAATATGTCTTGCATGCTTTTAAAGGTATATCATTTATGTAATACACTACTTCAATATGAAGTTGTCTTGTTTTTCATGTATAATTATGTGAAATTTATGACAAACTTTAAAAAAAAAAATGATAAGAGTGTATTTAAGATGTAGCATTTTGTCCAATTTTCGAAAGGTTGCATTTTGATCTAACTAATTAATGCATCATCTAAATAAAGCGCTATTTGGCGTATTACATGAATTATATATATCATGTTGAGTATTTCCATGTAATTATTATCTCACATCGGTATGAATAAGAGTGTGATTACTAACTTCAAATATATTTACCATTGGATGAAAACCAATTAGTTTTATTATTGATATTTTTCTTTGATTTTTAATTTTTGGATTTTGACTTATTAATTGACAAACAGTTAAAAGGTATTTGATAGATTACTTTTAAAATATCCGAGAAACTATTTTTCAGGCTAAAAAAAATTACTATAATCTTAGCAAATAAATGGTTTTAACCTTTTGACCTAATTTTCTCTAATAAACATCCATCAGTCAGCAAATAATTTTTAGTAAATATTTTTTTAATAGCTAAGTTAAATAGTTGACTTATCAAATAATACTTTAAACTGATCAAACCAATTAACAATTTCAAAAAAAGTCTTTTGTTAGGAAGTCCTATGTGTTTATTAACTTTCCTTACATAGAGACAGACTTGGCATTTCGGGTGCCACCATAACGTATATACCTCTTAATTGGAAATACTAGTACTCCTTCCGTCTCAAATGTGGGTCATGATCATAAATATAAACATAACAAATTTAATAGGATGAACTAAAAACAAAAATGAAATGTATGTTACTTGGACTCGGGTACTGATGTTGGATATCGTACGTGTTCAAGTGTCGGATACATCTAAATATTCAATTCTACGCTTAAAATGAAGTGTCTAAATGCCATACCAATGTCTAAGAATCAATTATCAGACGCGAATACTGAAGCAAAATGAAGAGTCGGTAGTAACATAGAATGAAACTAATTCTTTAATTGTGTAGGGCAGCAAGAGGGACCAAGATCTTAAAACATAGGAGGAAGTCATAGTTATGGTGGACAAATACCTTTCTTAATGGAGGAATTATATTGTGGCTCACTTGTGGGATTGTCAGAGGGTCATCAGATCATTTGGTGGGTCAATATTTATAGAAATGCTCCATTAATTTGTAGAAGGGCATCTTTCTGGATAAAGTAAGGAGGATGTGATAAAAAGAGCATATTATAAAGTAATTTTTCATTAAAAAAAATGAAATTGCACCATCATAAGCTGAGCAGTTAATGCACCTTGTGCGACCCCATAACTTAGCTGGCCTGTTTTTACAAAGGGAAATTAATTTTGCAAATTATGGTAAATGCATGAAATTGATGTATGAAAGTGAGATATGGCCTTAACTCTTTCACCTATAAGTTCATGCACAATTAGGTCATTGAAGTGCATGTTGTAAAGGGTAACTAACCGATTAACTAAAAGTTTAAGTTGATGGTGGAGGTTCCATGATATATTTTAAAAGCATAATGTAATATTCCTCCTCTCAGGAGAGCTCTTTGAGGCTAGAACTGTGGGTGCAGCACAGACCCTCTCCATACCTGGCCCTAAATATTCCATTTTTAAATCAGGGGTTGTTGAGATTCGAACCTGTAATTTTTTGTCACGCTGACTTTTGATACCATGTCAAGAAACTCAACTAAAAGCTTAAGTTGATGATTTACGCCCCACGATATGTTATTTAATCTAACATATGTACCTAAGTACATATAACTAAGGCGTTGAAAATTTAATGATTTGAGCGTTATTTATGCTATTTTTAATCAGTGTATTTATATATCTATATATATGGTCTTCATATATATATATATATATATATATATATATATATATATATATATATATATATATATATATATATATAGATAGATAGATAGATAGATAGATAGATAGATAGATAGATAGATAGATAGATAGATGTAGGATCAAATAAGAAGGATTAAAATGAGAAGGGTGAGAAGGATTTTTGTTTTATTTTGTTTGGTTACTATATATAAAAAAAAGGATATTATGTTATAAATTAAGAACATTTTAAAAATTATTTCATAGTTACCTTTCTATGTAACATAGTTACTTTTACAATTATGAGTTTTTAGCTCAATCGTGACCATAGATTTTTTTTTATTGAAATTAAGGATGTAGAGTCATTCTTACCCTTCTCATTTTTAACCCGTTCTCAATAGATCCCTCTATATATATATATATATATATATATATATATATATATATATATATATATATATATTATGTGCTGATGCATGGATTTCATTTCTAGTATTTGCACTTACAAGTCACAACATCATGCTTAACAATCATATGTTTCAATCAAACTCTCCATATATATCTACAAGAAGCACTATTTGACTTAATAGTATATAAATTAGTTTTGTAACTAGCTATCATTTAAGTTTTGATTGAATTAGTTGTTTGATATGATATAAGTCAGGGCTTACGAGTTTTAATCTCATAGACGCCTCTTTTGTACGAGAAATAAGGAGCTTTTGTAGGAGGAACAATGATAAAATATAAAATCAATCTATAGTTTTGATTGAATATTTTTTTAACGTGACTTTTTAAGTATATTCATAGATCATGATAGTAATTACTTAAAACTGCATTATTACAGTAAATATCATAGTACTTCGCAATCCACCATTCTAGATATTGTTTGATAATTTTGCATTAGCTTGTATCTTATGCCTTCTTGCATGCCATATATCCTAACTCCTAAGTACTCATACCTCAAACACTCATTTTGCTTTGTAAAATAAAAAATCATTAAGCAACTTTAGCCTCCTCAATACATAATGTCAAACATATTCAACTAGAGTTGTTCATTCAGTTTATCGGATTAATTTCAAACTATGTGTTCGTATTGGTTTACAATCGGATCATGTGCTCATATTAATTTTTACATAATTGTAAACCCATTTTTAAAGTTAGATCAAAATCAAATTCACTTACAAGACTGAATAGAAGTCAAATCGTCGAATTTATTTTCAACACCTCAGTTTATTTAAACCTATCCCATCAATGACAAACTTAATGTCTTATAACTTTAATAATGATTAGTGTGAATTTAATCATAACTTAAACGTAATCATTTTCTTTACAAAGATGAAAAGATGTCTAAATTCTAATCAATTACTTAGTTAATCAATTAGGAATATTTATTTAACTTTATTTAATTAGTTCTAATGCAACTATCATACTCAAAAAAGTAATAAGAATCTAACAAAAAGGCATATATATAGCTAGGTCTATGGAGTTTCATGCATGCTTAACTCACCCAAGTGACTATCATAAACATTAAAAAAATTAATTTTTTATCACTCACTTCCATGAAAACTTTTCAAGACAAAGTATTAAAAAGGGTGATGAGTATATATTTTATTAATCAAAGAATTTATTCCTTACCGTAATCTTTTAGTCACTTTTACTTTCTCTAGTTTTCTTTATTCATTTCCCATATTAAATTGAAGGCGATTGAGTTTAAAGGGTAAAAAGAATATAAGAAAAAAGCACTTTTTGTGTGTGCTATATTGTCTTAACTTGGTGAAATGGACATTTCATATGCAAAATTTCGGTAGAAATTTAAAGCTGCCATATGGGTTAAAAATAATCTATTTCATGCATTTTCATAAATATATATAAAACTGAAAGATACAAAAATTATAAGTAATATTGTGGTTAATAGCTTTTACTAATCATCTAGATGGAAATGTGTCCTCTAGTTTTTAATAGCTTTTACACTTTTGTTTTTCACGCATTTTAATTCATTATTTTAATATTTAATATTTTTAATTCATATGATATCAAATTCTTAAAAATTTAATATCATGAAAATATACATCAAGACGAATCAAAATAGATCTCACTTAACTATGTTTTACATTAAACATAGAAATGTATATCAAGTAATATAATTTAATAAACAATAATTACTACATTGTGTGTAACAACTATTAGAGACCAAAGTTAGTACAATTCTGTATAAAATTTACTAGTTTAGTAAGTACTATTTGATTTGTAATAGTAAGCATCTGATTCTTGCTATAATGCATGAACTAAAAGATGATGTAAAGCATTGATCCTTAGTGATTGAGTGCTGACCCAGATCAAAAAGAAAAACGTGTCTAGATAAAGCCATTGAAAGGGAAATATCTTTTGACTTAATTTATTTTAGAGCATATTTATTATTATTATTATTATTATTATTATTTTATAAAATCAGAGTAGGGGTGAATCGATGATACTAGATTTTTAATATAGAATGGGCCGGCTACCGTTTTTATATTATATATGGAGTATTACGCAATTCAATATGACATTAAGATTTTCAATTGAATAAATGAGCTATCGCCTAAACTGGTGCGAGTTTAGATTCCCATCCGAAGAAGAGAGTCATTCTTAGAAATCTGCCACATATCTTTCCCCCCAAAAGAGCTTAATTCGAGGTTTTTTCAAAATGTAAAGATACTTTTTATTCGTATAAAGTCATAAGACTTTAAAATTTTTTTATAAGAGGTACATTTTGTTATTAACTATTTTAAAATAGATAAATCTTTATCGGTAATAAAATTATAATGAATTATACCTAAATTTAGTGATGAATATGATTGAAAATAGATATCAACATTCTCATTTAAGGTTAAGACAAACACAATAATATGAGGGAATTAAGAAAATTTTACTCTTTCAATTTTTTCCTTCTTTGTTCTCATGAATTAGGGCAAAACTATTCGACATCTCTTCCTTTGATCATATTTTTGCACGATGCATATATCAAAGGCTAGAGAGCGAATAGTTTTGCCCGTTCATTCACAAACATCTAAATTTAAAACTGTATCGGTATTTTATTTATTATCAAAAGCGAAACACAAATTTTCTCTAAATGAAATCAAAGAGAAAAGAAAATGGAAATCAAAAACAAAGAAACTTATGAATTCCAAAACAACTTTAAAAGACACTTTCAATATTTATGACAAGGATAAAAACGGGTATGTAAACCCATCGGATCTGGGTAATATGATCCGAACTTTAGGTGGTAACCCAACAGAAGCCCAAATAAATGAGATTCTAGCAAAGGAAAAGTTAAATGGGCCGTTTGGTTACGATAGGTTTGTAAGTTTGGTCAGAAAGTACTTACGGGCCCGGCCCAAAGCCCATGAGCTACGTAAAGCCTTTAAAGTAATGGATAATGATGATGATGGGTATGTTAATGTTGAAAATGTTAAGCATATTTTGACAACCATGGGTGAGAGTTTGGATCCACAAGAATTTGATGAATGGATCCAAAGTTTAGGTGTTGAAAATGATGGGAAAGTTACTTATGATGAAATTATTGCTCCTATGGTGGATGCACAAACTTGATTTAAAATTTTATGTCGGTGAGACGATCTTAAAATCATAAGTTTATATGCTAAAATATTTTTTTTTTAAGTTATTTAATTCAAGTATGAGGCGTATCTCACGATGAGACTGTCTTATATAAGAAATTGTGAAATTTTATTGATTTTGATATATGTTTGTTCCTTTTTTTAGTTGCATCATTTGCGTAATTATTGGCTACTATTTATTATTCGATCTTATTTTATATATTAGGGACTTGTAGTTAATATATAAGAAAAAATATATTTAACTAAGATTTTTTTCATTTAATCACGTGTTGTTAGAGTATGTAACATTTTTTGGCTTCAATTTTCATAATTATGAGTTATTGTGAATAGTGTTTTTAGTATGTTTTTAAAAAGTTTTTATAACTTCTATCATAAATATGAGTAAACTATGCATTTATGGTAGATTATTATTATTATTATTATTGTGAAATGTTTATAAGGGAAGAAAATTAATTGAATAAGGAAGAAAACAAAAGAAAAGATTACATTATATTATTTAAAATTTATTATTTTAGTTACATCGAATTGATTACTACATTTTTTGTTCTTTTTTGTTTGTCCACCTTATTACAATTTTTTATTTATCCTCCTTATTATAACAATAGTTTTATTTTTATATGTCTACTTTAAAGTACTTTTCATTTAAGGATGGTTTTGGGCATATACAAATATCTGACTACATAGACCCCTTAAATTAAAGGTCATACTTTTACTTATTTCCGATACAATTATTAATTCATTAAACCTCTTACTACCTTCAAAGATTTTATTGATCTTAATATTTGTGAAAACAAATATATTTAAGAACGGAGAAAATACTACTACTAATAATAATAATAATAATAATGATGGTCATAATTATTATTAAACCCTCCGTTTTCTAATGTTCTTTCTATTTGGAATATTCCATCTTAAAGAAAGAGAAATTTAATTAATGTTTTTGACATATATTTAGAAGATAAAATATATCCACGTGAGATCTCGTTAGATTCATATTAATGTATATTTTTTTATTATGTAGTTTTTATAATTTTTTATTATGTGAATTTATAAATATTGAGGTTTAAAATTTGCAATTGAAAACTGTGCAAAAAGAAAATAAGAAGAACAAAAAGAAACGGAAAGAGTATTATAATTATACAT
Organism: Amaranthus tricolor; assembly: GCF_026212465.1. Lineage (NCBI taxonomy): Eukaryota > Viridiplantae > Streptophyta > Magnoliopsida > Caryophyllales > Amaranthaceae > Amaranthus > Amaranthus tricolor. The sequence continues at coordinate 1,099,964 of NC_080048.1, read as the reverse complement.
TTTAAATAGTTCACATACTCTCCCTCGCGTATATAGTTCCATATAAATTTACTAGATTTAAAAAAAATGATTGACCTTCATATATATGAATTGAATTATTTCCTTTAGGAGTGAAAAAAGTATTAAAATATCAAGCTTTTTTATTGTATCCAATATCCTCTTACATATGTAACAAAATCATTTTAATCTTTTTCTTCTATAATTGTTGATTGCATTGTTTTAGTCACCCAATAATGAAACCTCTACTTGATATATATCCTTATGTACTTGCTCCTCTTCATATTTATATAAACCATCTAAAAAATTATTATTTTTTACATTAAAGATTAAAAAATTAAGTACCCATAAAAAATGGCTTCCTCAATCACCTTAGAAAATGTACAAGAAAACCAAAAAAATGACTTCAAAATCACCCAAGAAGAACTCTTTGCTTTTCACAACATTGATCGTCAATATTTTGGTAGATTGGTTTTTAGGTCTAAACGAGATACTAACAGAGCCATGCTGGTCGTAGCTTTTTGGTTATGGCTTGAACGACTCCATTTGGCACAATATGTTGTTGTCCTCCTTGCATTGGAGGACACTAAATTTGATCATGTTTATGAGGAGACATTATTGTGTCTTAGAGTGGCCGAGAGTGATGAGTTGATTGTTTTTCCTCCTAATTGTGAGGTTGTTACTCCCCTTATGCAAAGCATCATGGGTGCCAAAGGGGAAGGAATTAATCTCAAATTCTTTAAAGAGAATCGTGTTAATGTTTTAAATGGGGTTGCAAACATTGTTAGAACAACTTGTCTTAGGGTATTTGATGACCTTATCCAACGTGCTAATAGTTCAAGGGATATACAAGTTGATAGTAACAATTATAATAATAGTTATCATGAAAATTCTCCTTTATCGTATGTGTCTAGGATTTCTGAAGTTAACCAATCTAACATTGTTAGTGGTAGTGTCCCTAGTGTTGTTATTAATAATAGTAACGATCCTAGAATTAATGTATTCTATGGTGGTGGTTCTGGTGTCGGTGTTGTAGATGGTGGTAGTGGTTCCAACATCGGTGTTATCACTGGTGGTCGTCTTTGTCATCCTAGTGTTGGTGTTATTGGTGATCGTCGTCGTAATTTAGGTGTTATTGGTGATAGAAGAAGGCTTAATGTAGGTGTAATTGGTGACAGGAGGAGGCCTAGTGTTGGTGTTAACAACACTGTTGGTACTAGTGTTGGCGGTGGTGATGATTTTAATGTTGGCTTTTTTAATGGTGTTAATGGTGTTAGAGTTGGTGTTGGTAGGGGTGAAGTTAATGTTATTGCTGGTAATAGCGGTGCTAACGTTGTTATTGGTGGTGGTGTTAAAAGTCATAGTCAGAGTGAGAGTCAAAATCAAAATTGTACTAAGGAACAAAATCCAAATTTCAATCTAGTCCCACAACCTCCTTTATCCTTGGCCAATAACCTTAATGCTAGAGAACAAGAAATGTATATTTACTATCCTTCTAATCTTATGATTGGGGATTTTGACTTGGCCTTCAAAAATCATCATTTTAGTAACTTTTACCAAGGAAGTGTGGGTGCAACTTCATCATATAATGTTCCAATGCCTCCACCTATGATTGGTGTTCATAATCCCCAATCCCAACTCTTTCAAGATGAATTCATTACAAAAATGAGAATGGATGACTCATATCCATGCAATGGGTTGGAACAAAGGAATCTTCCTTCAAGTGAAAGGACTATCTTCTTAACATTTTCTAAAGGTTATCCCATTTCTTATGAGGAGTTGCGCGATTTTCTCTCCGGGTATTATTTCTTATGCTCTATCATTTTATATTTATAATTTATTTAATTATTTTAATTGATTTAATTCTTTATCATATTCGTATATATACTATTAATTTAGCTCTTATTTTTAAAAACTAAATGGCGCGAGTTTCTATTAGATATCTTATTAAACCAATTATTAGATCCGTACATAGATTATTAATTTTTTATTTACAATCTATGATTGATTTAATTAATTTAATTGCTCATCATATTCATGCATTATTCATTTGGCTATTATATATGTGATCTAAAAGGCACGAGTTACTCTTAGATATCTTATTGCACTAGTTATTAGATCCGTATAGAAATAATATTTTAATTTTCTAAAAATTTATGATTGATTTAATTAATTTAATTCCTAATTATCATATTCATACATTATGTATTTGGCTATTATTTCTGTAAAATAAATGGCATGAGTTACTGTTAGATATCTCATTGTACCAGTTATTAGATCCGTACAAAAATATAATAATTCAATTTTCTAAAAATCTATGATTGATTTAATTAATTTGATTCCTCAACATATGCATAAATAATTGGTATGAACTATTTGGCGCGAGTTTCAATAGGATATCTATTCGTCCGTACATAATAAAATCTTAAAAACATGTACGACAATCATCGTGCTTCATCATGTATTATCATATAAAATAAATTAAAGCAATTACATTTATTGAGAATCAAGTCTTGTCTCTGTCTAAGCATGTATTGCTTTTTCGAGATATTGTTCTGAGTTTGATTTTCATTGTCCTCTTCTCTAATGCTCCTATTCCCTCGGTCTACCATTTATTGAAAAAGGCACTTGCATTTATCATTGTACTTATTTATTTTACAAAATTAGTATATATTAATATTATTGCTCTAATTTAATACCACTAAGTCTTTATTTATTTATTTATTTTAACAGCATATTTGGAGATATAATTGAGGAACTAACAATGCAAGAAGTTAGTGAAAATGAACAACCTCTTTATGCTAAGCTTGTGGTGCGTAATGCAATAGCCATGGAAGCTGTTCTTAGTGAGGAAGGCAAGACCAAATTCTCCATCAATGGCAAGCATGTTTGGGCAAGGAAGTTCATCAATAGGCAAAATAATAATGATGATAATTATCCTAATTAATTACCTTTGTTTTAATAAATAATATCATATATAGTAAAAATTAATAATCCATGTATGGAATTATTAATTAAATTAAAAGTATTGCAATCATGGATTATGATGATATGGTTGAGAGCATGTATGTCATTTGCTTTCTTGAATGAAAATTGCAATTAAGGATTGTCATAATGTTTTTTATTTGATAATTATGAAAACTATGTTAGTATTTTTGTTGTTGGTTTATATTATTATTACAATTATGTTTATTTATTTCATTATCATCATTAAACCTAGTGTATCCCTCTCATAGGAACTATAATCAGGGTCCGAAAAGAAAAAAAAGATTTGTAATTAAGTTTTTGGTTTAAAGTGGAAAAAGTTATGACTTATGAGTAGAATAAATGTGAATCAACAATGATATCAAATTCATAAATGTTGTCATTAATTGTTTTTTTTTTTAATTATTTTTTTATCAATTAAGTGAGTTTCAATTATGTGTTTTACGTTTTATAATAGGTACCTTCCATATCTAATGAATAAGATACAAAGAATAGATGTAACTAATTATGTTGACACCAATTAATTCAAGGATAAACATAAAATGCACCCCAAAAATTTTGGACCATACTCACCATAGTATATAGGGTTTGAGATCAAAATCATCTTTTATATATATTCAGCTAGTCTCGTAAAAAAAACATTTTTTAATAAGACATCCTTAAAATAAATAATCTATTTTCTAATTTTCTTTTATTTTGTATTAGTTAGACTATATATATATATATATATATATATATATATATATATATATATATATATATAATTTTAAACACAGACCTCTTAAAATTATAAACAAATCCACAACTTTATATTGTTAATAACTAATTCAAATCTAAACTAAAATGATTGAAATTAAAGTAATCTTTTTATCAAATACTTCAATAAAATAATCTACAACTTTATACTTTTAATTATTTTTTTATATAAAATTAACTTATTTGTCTACTTGATTACTTAAAGGTTTTAACTGATTCTTTTAAAATTATAAGTGATCATTCTAAGACTATAAAAAAATAATTACTTTAGAAAATAAGTGATTATTTTAAGGTTATAAGTAATCAACATTAGACAATAAGTGTGTTAAACCACCTCAATACAAATAGTCTTACTATGAAACCATTTCATATGAGAATTAGAGGGCCCATAAAATTGAGGGACCTAAGCGACTGGCCAACCGCTTATAGTGCACTTTCAGTTGCAACTCGTTCTAATCTAAATACACGCTCTATTTTACTCATCTTATTATTTTTTTCTCTTCTTTGTGAGAGCTTTTCAAAAGAAATAAACACAAGAATTGAATTGTACAATAGCTCTTGTGGTTTTGAAAGGTTGCGACATTTCCACAAATTTATGCAAGAAATTTATTAACCAAATGTAGCAAACATTCAAAACCAGAGGAAATATTACGTATACTTCCATTGATTTACTCGAAATCTATTGTTTCTTTTTTTTTTTTTTTTGTGTAAGAGCTTTTTGAGAAAAGAAGACGAGAAGGTCGATCACGGGAAGACAAATCAGTTGCACTAATGAGGCATATAGAACTACAGAAGTATCGGCATGCACTAGTCATTAGCAACACAAGCATAAGTCCGGGCTTTAAGCCATTGAATCATTAGACGAGCTCATGATAATCCAACAATGTTTCACATCCAAATGTTTTTCGGCTTACACAAGTAGGCTACACAAGCGACAACTAAAGGGCTAAAAAACACATCGTCAAATGATAACTTGACACAAATATCGATTTCTTCAAACACGAGCACAATTTGTCAGCCAAAAACAAACCTTAAAAAATAGAACGAAGGTAAAATGAAATAATTAACTGTTTAGAAGAGTCGGGTAAAGGTTGCACATTACTAAACTGAGAACAAGGACGAACCACACAAGGCAAGCGTTATATTATGCTTGTCACGTCTTTCCGCGGAACAAAAACCAAAGCTTAGTAGGTCACCTGCATGGAAGAAAAGCAGCTCGAGTCAACATTTGGATTCCGGATATGTTGATGAACGACAAAGCAATACAAGTATACAACAAAGACAAAATGGAGGGATGGAGAATTTCTTTAGAAAACACATTAAAAAAATATCATGGCAATTCCATTTTTTGTTTTCGGATAAAGATCATAGTCTGTAAACTCTGTTTTGAGGACCCCCATGGATAATATTCTCAGTCCACCACCATACATGAGCTATAACCGACACAAAAATCTTTTAAGCTAAGGGAGAACTAGTCTCTTGAGAGACATATCTGAAGCCCAACCTATTAAAGACTAATGCCTACTTACTGTATACTTAATGTCTACTTACATTATCCTTAATGCTTATTTACCGTATCTTTAATGTCTACTTTCAATATCTTAAATGTCTACTTATATCATTCTTAATGCCTACTTATAATATTTTAAAAATACATAATGTGCCGGCCCAATTAGAGATGGCCTCTCAAAGAGACCGTCTCTCACAAGAATTTGTGAAGGGAGAAACACAAATTGTACTCCTAAACAGTTTAGAATTGATTTACAGCGTCTAGATAAGCCATAAACATTTCTATTATAAGCAGCGTACATTTTGTGCTCTTTTTTTGTTATTGGCGGGGCAATAAAAGAAAACCACTCTGGAAACGGATAAAGCAGGGAGTAACCGCGGTGGCAAAGGTAATCTCCTACACTCAATTCCTTCATCTAGAAAGTTTACAATAATTACTTCGCCCAAAGCTTCGTAGGCTGGCCGTAAAACTACAAAAGTATGTGAAGGATCTCGGGAAACCACGCCTAAGTCCTAAATATTGAATGTGCAACTATTATCTGTGATGCACGTAGCTTACAAGTTCGAATCTAGGCCATCAAAGTAAAGCAAACAGTTACGAGCTTAATTATCTACCTTCTCTTTAATAGCACGTGTTCCCCAATATACCGTGCCTATCACACTAAACTACTGATATAAAAACTATTACTCGTACATTATTCATTACACTGAAATGGAGGCCGTGTATCTAAAAAGGAAAATGTATCTACGAAGTTACTCCATTCCAGCTTCTCCTAACGACATCAGAATAAAGTTTTATCCTTATTTGCATCATAAATCTAGTGCTCGTGATTGATTTATATAAGTTGTATAATAAATATTAATCATTATCGATGTTTACAAGATGGTTAGCTATCTAACATTAAAACTTTATCCATTCCAAAACTTCTCACTTCACTACACCAACCAGCACCATCGCTAAGACAATGTAAATAATTTCATGATTGAAAGCTAGGACAGTTTGATTCTCAAACTAATACTCACTCCTATACTAATCAAATGCCCATTTGTTTTTTTACACTATTCACCCACCAATAACTCTTAGTGTGTATTTCATTCTCAATTTATAAGCTAAAATATAGTCAAATGGGGATCTTATTTGATTCGTCTCAATGTACATAAAAACAAATGGGACATCTGATTAGAAAAGGAGGGAGTGTTATTTAACAATGTTTCCTACTCGAGACTACATATTAACTACAAAAGTACAACCTAAGATTGTCTATTTTTTCTAATCCTCCACAGTTAAAACCATCTATAATAAGTTTTATGCATATTTTCTCCCAAATGTATAACAATCAGATCCAGATCTCTAAGCACTGACGAGCTGAAAATATTTTCTCCCAAATACTATTTATGTGTAAAGTGCCATATATGATATAACTTCTTTCCAGTAGCATCAAAGAAGCAAGATCCTTTTACAAGATTCCAAATGATGAAAACAGTTGAACATTTTACAGTTAATTTGCCTTTTAAATTACCGATTTGCTCAAAATGACCCTAAAATAGCCCAAAACCAACCATAGTTCGCTTTTTTGATTTGCGATTTGCAAGGAGATTAGTGAATCATGTGACAGTGGATGAAAGCATAAAAACAATCTATACGAAAATCGATCAATTTAAACCACCCATGGCAACAGAAACACAGAAAGGCAAAATTCCCAGAATTATAATTGTGTTTACATAACTAAATATCTACGGATCCATCATAGTTGTTATTAAATATATAAAAACCTATCCTTATCAGAACATAGTAACAACCTTGTAAAGTTGTAAAAGGATCTTGCTTTCGGATTACTATGGACTATATTATAATGACTTAATTTTTTTTTGTTAAGTTGTAAATAATGTTTGCTATCAAGGCTGAAATGAAAACAACTTGTTATTACAATGGTAAGCACACATACAACCCCCAAAACCATGTGGGAGTCACTTAAAGCCATTAGGGGAATAGAAATTTCGGATGTTGAACTACATATGGGACACAAGCACAAATCTCCGAGCAATTATTTTCCTTTGTGTCTGAAAATCAGTTTGTTCAGCTTTTAAATTTGAGAGAAACATGCCCAAATCAAACCATATCTAGTTTCAATACTGCAAAATTATTTCTAATGGTTTACATTAGTTGTGTTCGATATTCAAACTCCATGCCACAGTTATTATACAATTTCAGAACTCTATAAACTAATATCTCTCCTAAACGATACATAGTTTGAGAACAAGATTTAAAAAAACTTACCATCAGAGTTGTTTGTATTAAGGCTTTGCCGCTTTGGCATTGTTGTTGTAGTTGTTCACTAGAAATGAGAGAAAATGGTGTTTAATTCCAAGATGGTGGGGCAGTATCATCCTAGACCTAGGTATAATCAAGATGGTGGGGCAGTATCATCCTAGACCTAGGTATTTTGACAACTCTTACGTTAACGTTCACAACCGAGAGCAGAGAGGCAAATTTAAAATTTCAAAAAAAAAAATTGTTTCAAAGATTCCCGCTAAGATTATTTATTAACTACAGTAGTAAGATATATGACCGTCTCTTTATCAATTACGTACTTGCGCTCTTGCAGGCTCATCACTTTAGCAAGAAGGCACACACTTCACTTCCAAAATAAATTCCACAAACAGCATCAGACAAAAATAAAATATCTCTAGGCACTGCAATTAGTGGCTCACCTCAACGGCTTGATGGGCATAAGGTGATACTAGTCATATTTTCATGATATAATGCAATTTCGACGAAAGTCTCTCAGAAGTACTCAATATCTTTCCAAATCTCGAAGGTAGTAAACTATGAAATTCATCTAATCCTTTTTCAGCATTCATTTATTACCATTTGCATACAATTATAACGTTCCCCGGTGATGAAAGTATAAGGCCAACCAACCAAGCCAACCCCAAAAAAAAAAAAACAATGATCGAGTGCTAACATAGTCCATCTCCATCCTAATTCAAACTTTTGTTAAAGTATTTGTTACTTAAACTTTTAAATTAACCTCAACCTTCAAGTTTCTTGAATTGCATTCTTGACACTTTTAAGTCTTAATACATGCATGGATATTAGACTCTTTAAACATACTAGTGTGGGATACTCCGATGCCAAAAACCATGTCAAAGTAACATAAGCTACATGCCTAAAACAGTAAGTTCGATTCCAAAAGATGAAAACACTGCAACTACTTCCTCTCTCACTGCCAGAGTTCGTTTTAATTTTTAAATGGTGACCTCTCTATCCGGAGGCCTTTCTCGAGCTGAGGGATTCTTTGGCAAATACTATTTATAGATATGAGTTGCCGTTTTCTTCCCTCCCCAGACCCTGATCATAGATCCTATGAGGGGGATATACAAGGTACGATGATGATGATGACACTGCAACTACTCCCGTCTCCCTCTCTCTTTGGTCATCAGTCATCATTCATCACAGCACTACCCATCTTTCATTATCCCAAAATTCTAGATATTCTGGGCCAAACCTACATAAGAAATGACAAACAAAACTCTAGAAACACCAACAAAGAAAAGCACCCCTGGAGAAGCTTTCCAGTTTTCACAAAACCTATGACTTGCAAACTAAGAGATAGCAAAATAACCCAACAAAATCATGTCAAAAATTATAATTATTCATTATTCAATAAGGAAATCAAACTTCCAAATAACAAAACCCCATTAAAAATCATCAACCCTCCAAACCAGATCAAATAATACACAATTAAGCATTCCCAACTGCCCACAAATGAAAACAAAAAAGAGGATAACAACAATCACAAAACACAATTCAAAAAATTCAATCTTTATAATACCAACAAATGAAGATATAAAAGGAGGTCATAACAATCATAAAACCTTATACAAAACAAAATCAAACTTAATCATGCCCTTAAATAAAAACATAAATAAAAGGTCATAACAATCACAAAAGCAAATTCAAAAAAAATTCAAACTTTATCATACCAACAAATAGAAAAATCTTAAAAATGAAACAAAATGAACAAAAACCAGCTCAAAAAAGAAAATTAATCATACCCAGTTGCAAAAATCATCACTTGGCAACCATCCTAGCAATAAAATCATCATACTTAATTCTCCCATCAGATCCAACCTCAATTTCACGAATCCATTCATCAAATTCAGCAGGTTCAAGCTTTTCACCAATATTTGTAAGAATATGCCTCAGATCAGAAACTGCAACAAATCCAGTATTTTCTTTATCAAGAACTTTGAATGCATCTCTCAATTGACGATCAAAAGGTTCAGGCTTTAAGTGTTTTGACATGAGATCTAAAAACCTGTTGAAATCAAAAGGGGAATTTAGGTTTTCTTGGGATACAATTTCTTTGAGTTGAGCTTGTGTTGGATTCCCACCCAAAGAACGCATCAGAATTCCTAATTCTGAAGGTGCAATTTTGCCATCATTGTCTGTGTCAAAGAGAGTAAATGCTTCTCTCATTGAACTTACTTGTTCATCACTCAAATCTTTCCCCATTTTTGTTTGTTGTTTGTTGATTGATGTCAGTAAGAAAAGATGGGTTTGTGGTGTTTTTGATTTTGTGGGAATATTTTTGTGGGTTGAGGAATTGGAGGAGTTGATATGAGGACTCTTTTCTCTTTGTGTTGCCTTGAAATTTTTGCTATTTTGAGGTTTGAATGTTTAGATGGTTTGAATTAGAAAAATGAGTTTTTTTTACATAAAATTTTAAATTTATGTTTAGTGTTTAAAATAGATCTAATCAACATATAATCAAATTCGACTTTAATCAAATATAATAAAATAAATTCGCAATGATGTAAAAATTAGCATCAAACTTCACATGAGTTTTAATTTTTTTTCCATTCAAACGGTATTATATTGTTTCTTTTTGGTTCGCTTTTAGTAATAACGAATAAAAAATTTTAACTTATTTTTTTGACTAGTTTTTTTGTTTGATATAGTTTATTAGTTCGCTGTTAATAACAACGAAAAATACTTGACCTCAACTTGACAAAGTTTTAATTTTTTTGTCCGTTCAAACACTATTTCATTGTTTTCCTTCGCTATTAGTAATAATAAATAAATAATTTTGACGTTTTTACTACCTTTTTTATATGATGTAGTTTCTTTGTTCATTGTAAGCCAGTAACAATAAAAAATATCGACTTTAACTTGCCATATAGATGCTTATTTTCTGAACTAAATTTTCCCAAAAAATTTCGATGTATGTTTTAAAATAATTTTTTTTTTTTTTATTATTATTTTTTTTTTCCTTCAAATTTTCGCATAGTTCTTGAACCCTAACCCTAAAAACGATATAAAGTGTTCTCTTTTTGTTCTCTCTTTGCCTGCTGTTAGGAAGTTGAAGCGCCGAACTTCATTGCTAATCCAAAACAGTAACTGTTCTTCATTTCTCTTGTTCCATTTCTTCCATTATTGTGGATTGTTTTCCATTAATCGTTTTGTTTCTCTCGAATCTTCTATTTTTTAACAGAAAAACGGTAGCTGAAAACATGGCGTACGCAATGAAGCCAACAAAGCCTGGAATGGAGGAGGCTCAGGAACAAGTTCATAAAATCAGAATCACTCTTTCATCTAAGAATGTGAATAACCTTGAGAAGGGTAATTATTTTTTTTAATTATTTATTTTAGTATTGTTTCAAGACTGGTCACAATTAGATTCAAGTCACCGGTTTCCCTATTCTCTTGTGTATTCGCGTGTTTACGCCGTCAATGGCGGTTACCGGGCAGGGTATTGAGGGGGATTGAATGCTTTTTGACTGTTTAACTATGCCCTAACTTCTCAAGTCATTCCTTCGGCCTCTGCTAAAAGTACACTCAATTTAAGTTCATTCCACTTTGATCCAACAATGGCTGAATGAATCAGGAATTATTAATTGGACCTGCCCAAACCGGGTAGCCTGGTCAATACAAGTATGTTTTTAGGTGTTGTGAATTTTGTGATTGTGCTGAATATGGTCGTTAATTGTGGATGAAATTTGTAAGTTTAGTTCTTTCGATTGATTATGATGTGGTTTTGGTTTTTGATGTTGGAGTTTTGTGGGTTTTGGGTTATTAGTAGAATTGTTTTGTGTGGTTGGATATGGTTTATTAATTGATGAAATTTGCAAAGTTTTGTTCTTTTGATTGATTTTGATGTGGTATTTGGTTTTGGATGTAGGATTTTGTGTGGGTTTTGGGTTATTAGTTAAATTGCTTTCGGGTTACCAAAAAAATCTGAGTTGCTGCAAGCCTGCAAGGTATGCTTGGAAGTCAGAAGTGCTTTGTGCCAGACATTCTAATGCTTTTGAAGATATCTAATTTGGGTTTCAGGCTGTGTATGATGGAAGTTGTGAAATGAACAATTATTTTGAGGTTACTTTTAAGATTGAGAGCTTTAGTAGTAATGCTTGTAATGTGATTGGACGTTATGCATCAGATTTTGGTATAATATGTTGAAAATACCTTTATTTATTGACATATCCAATCTTTTGGTGATCGGTGTTGGGCTTGTTTTTGCTTCTTTGTGGTTTCATAAATATCAGGAGGTTGTGTTGACATGTTGTGGTAGGGGCTTTAGGATTTTATGCTTTATGATAATTGATCAATCGGATTATAGATTTATATGAAGCTGTTGATGAGCTTGGGATTTGATTTGTTATAAAGTATGGATTTCAGAAATGGTTTGTTCTGAGCTTTTATGCAATTTGTCTTGTAATGACTAATAAAGTCAATTTTATCACGCTCTTCCTTTTATAGTTGCTCTAGTTTGCTTGGTGTAGAAATTGCAATAGATTATGTTCAGTGCTGATTTGTTGTCTTGTTAAATTGTAGTATGTGCTGACCTCGTACGTGGTGCCAAGGACAAGCGCCTCAGAGTAAAGGGACCAGTAAGAATGCCAACCAAGGTCTTAAAGATTACAACCAGGAAGTCCCCGTGTGGTGAAGGTATGAACATTGGACAGCTTTGATGAGTATACTTAGCTTATAATGTTAATTAGAACTATTTAAAGTTTTTGATGGTACAATTCGTGGGTCGGTAGTAAGGGTGTTAATGGGCCGGATAAAGGTTGGGCCGAACTTAAGCAAATATAGGCCAGATTGGATAAGGACCCTTTTAACTTAATATGGGCCAGACTTTGAAAGCCTGGCTCGGCCCAATTCGGCCCGTTTGTATTACTTAAGATTATTATAATCCCCATTAATTAATTTATTATAATTAAATTGTAGAAACATTAATAATCCTCATTGGCATTGGCATTTATAATAATAAATTTATCCATCAATTATGCTATTTTTAAAGGGCCCAATGTCGATCCTTATTATGCCCTTTTATAGTCTGATTTATTTTAATTATAATAGAGCCCGTTTTCAGCCTGTCTTG